>NC_041392.1:178846417-178852396 GCF_002162155.2 Triticum dicoccoides
GCGCCCTCCACCCTTGTGGGCCCCATGTTGCTCCACCGACGTACTTATTCCTCCTATATATACCCACGTACCCCCAAACGATCAGATATGGAGCCAAAACCCTAATTCCATCGCCGCAAATTTTTGTATCCACGAGATCCCATCTTGGGGCCTGTTCCGGAGCTCCGCCAGAGGGGGCATCGATCACGGAGGGCTTCTTCATCAACACCATAGCCCCTCCGATGAAGTGTGAGTGGTTTACCTCAGACCTACGGGTCCATAGTTAGTAGCTAGATGGCTTCTTCTTTCTTTTTGGATCTCAATACAATTTTCTCCCCCTCTCTTGTGGAGATCTATTCGATGTAATCTTCTTTTTGCGGTGTGTTTTTTGAGACCGATGAATTGTGGGTTTATGATCAAGTCTATCTATGAATAATATTTGAATCTTCTCTGAATTCTTTTATGTATGATTGGTTATCTTTCCAAGTCTCTTCGAATTATCAGTTTGGTTTGGCCTACTAGATTGATCTTTCTTGCAATGGGAGAAGTGCTTAGCTTTGGGTTCAATCTTGCAGTGTCCTTTCCCGGTGACCGTAAGGGCAGCAAGGCACGTATTGTATTGTTGCCATCGAGGATAACAAGATGGGGTTTTCTTCATATTGCATGAGTCTATCCCTCTACATCATGTCATCTTGCTTAAGGCGTTACTCTGTTTTTAACTTAATACTCTAGATGCATGCTGGATAGCGGTCTATGAGTAATAGTAGTAGATGCAGGAAGGAGTTGGTCTACTTGTCTCGGACGTGATGCCTATATACATGATCATAACTAGATATTCTCATAACTATGCTCAATTCTATCAATTGCTCAATAGTAATTTGTTCACCCACCGTAGAGTGCTTATGCTCGAGAGAAGCCACTAGTGAAACCTATGGCCCCCAGGTCTATCTTTATCATATCAATCTCCTACTACTTAGTTATTTAATTTTCTATTTACTTTGCCTTTATTTTACTTTGCATCCTTATCATAAAAATACCAAAAATATTATCTTATCATATCTATCAGATCTCACTCTCGTAAGTGGCCCTATAGGGATTGACAACCCCTATTTGCGTTGGTTGCGAGGATTTATTTGTTTTGTGCAGGTGCGAGGGACTCGCGCGTAGCCTCCTACTGGATTGATACCTTGGTTCTCAAAAACTGAGGGAAATACTTACGCTACTTTGCTTCATCATCCCTTCCTCTTCGGGGAAAACCAACGCAGTGCTAAAAGAGGTAGCAAGAAGGATTTCTGGTGCCGTTGCCGGGGAGGTCTATGCAAAAGTCAACATACCAAGTACCCATCACGTACCCTTATCTCCCGCATTACATTATTTGCCATTTGCCTCTCATTTCCCTCTCCCCTACTTCACCCTTTCCGTTTTATTCGCCCTCTCTCTATCCTCCCTCTCTTTTTCTGTTTGCCTCTTTTGCTTGTTTGCTTGTGATACCATGTGCCTTCCACTTGCTTGCATCTTTGCTTGCTAATAATCTATTGATATGAATCCACTTAAAGTGTTCTACTTGGATCATCTTCGATCCTTATGCGCTCGTGCTGAGACCCCAACTAGCCTAGTTGATGGGAAATCTTTAGATGAGCATGCTCATTTTGTGCGTCATCGTTTGTCTGAAAAAGGGAAGCTCTTATGGTATCATATAAATAGTTTGCTATGCTATGCTATGCTTGGAATCTTTGTGAAATTTGTGATTTTACTTGTTGCTCTAAGAACCCTAAAAAACACCTTCCCTACCTATGTGAGTTCAATGATAATGAAATCTTATCTTCTTGTGCAAAGGGTGTTTATAGTTACTATGATATCGAACAAATTGAAGAATTTGTCGTTTTTAAGGGTGCTCATGAAGTTGCTTCTTTGATTGAAAAGTATGATTTTACTCTCAATAAATCTGAAAATTCCGTCATACTTAAATATTGCAATGAAAACTTTGCTCATAATGTCTATGTCCAAGAATTTATTGAAAGAATGACCGTTGCTTTGGAAGAAAATAATGATATGCATGAATCTATAGATAATGATGATTCCGATGATTTGGTTGAAATATCCCTTGATGAACATGATGCTTGCTATTCTTGTGGCCATGATGCCAATATTTATGAAGATGAATTTGCTATAGTTCCTTATGTTAAACATGAGATCATTGCTATTGCACCCATACTTGATAGTTCCTTCGATGAAAAGCATGATTGCAATGATGTTATTATAAATTCTCTTAATGTCCATTGTGTTAATGATATGCAAAACCCTAAGCTTGGGGATGCTAGTTTTGCTATGACTACTATTTGTTGCAATGATCATGATTGTGGTGATTCTTCTTTTGATCTTGAAAATTTATTTAAGCCCCATGATGAATATGAGATTGATAATAGTGTTTTCAATATGATTGAAAGTGGGTTGGGAAGAGTGTCAACTTTAGATCCCACATATTTGGAAAATGTTCAATCTTATGAAATCTTTGATAAAAGTGGGTTTGGAGAGGTCATGACTTTAGTTAATGTTAATCCCACTATTTTGGAAGAGTGTCAACTTTGCATGCATGTGGATCATGTTAAAAATATTTTATGTGATAGCTATTTTGTTGAATTTTCTTATGATGCTACATATAATTATTATGAGAGAGGAAAATATGGTGGTAGGAATTTTCATGTTACTAAATTACCTCTCGTTATGTTGAGATTGCTATTGTTTCTTTCCGCTTCTTTGCATATGCTAGTTTTTGCTTGCCTTGATAATTTGTTTGCCTATAAGATGCCTATTCATAGGAAGTATGTTAGACTTAAATGTGTTTGTATCGTGTTTTATGATGCTCTCTTTGTGCTTCAATTCTTGTCTTTCATGTGAGCACCATTGAAATTATCAATGCCTAGCTAAAAAGGCTTTAAAGAAAAGCGCTCGTTGGGAGTCAAACCAATATTTATCCTTGCTGTTATTCAATAAATAATTTATCTAGCCTCTGTTTTGGTTGTGTTTTTTTGTGTTTAATTAGTGTTTGTGCCAAGTAGAACCGTTGGGAAGACTTGGGGAAAGTCTTGTTGAACTTGCTGTAAAAAACAGAAACTTTAGCGCTCACGAGAACTGCTTTCATTTTTATTTGGAAAGTTCTATTTAGTTTATTCTTTTTGCATATGATTAATAGATAAATTCCTCACGTCCACAAATTTATTTTATAATTTTTGGGGTTCCAGATCTTCACTAGCTGCAGATTACTACAGACTGATCTGTTTTTGACAGATTCTGTTTTTCGTGTGTTGTTTGCTTATTTTGATGAATATATGGCTAGTAAAATAGTTTATAAACCATAGAGAAGTTGGAATACAGTAGGTAAAACACCCATATAAATAAAGAATGAGTTCATTACAGTACCTTGAAGTGGTCTTTTGTTTTCTTTCGCTAACGGAGCTCACGAGATTTTCTACTTTAAGTTTTGTGTTGTGAAGTTTTCAAGTTTTGGGTAAAGATTTGATGGATTATGGAACAAGGAGTGGCAAGAGCCTAAGCTTGGGGATGCTCATGGCACCCCCAAGATAATCTAAGGACACCTAAAAGCCAAAGATTGGGGATGCCCCGAAAGGCATCCCCTCTTTCGTCTACTTCTATCGGTAACTTTACTTGGAGCTATATTTTTATTTACCACATGATATGTGTTTTGCTCGGAGCGTCTTGTATGATTTGAGTCTTTGATTGTTAGTTTACCACAATCATCCTTGCTGTACACACCTTTTGAGAGAGCCATACATGATTTGGAATTTGTTAGAATACTCTATGTGCATCGCTTATATCTTTTGAGTTATATAATTTTGCTCTAGTGCTTCACTTGTATCTTTTAGAGCACGGTGGTGGATTTGTTTTATAGAAAATATTGATCTCTCATGCTTCACTTAGATTATTTTGAGAGTCTTAATAGCATGGTAATTTTCTTAAAATCCTAATATGCTTGGTATGCAAGATTAATAATAAAACTCTCTTATGAGTGTGTTGAATACTATGAGAAGTTTGATACTTGATAATTGTTTTGAGATATGGAGATGGTGATATTAAAGTCATGCTAGTTGAGTAGTTGTGAATTTTATAAATACTTGTGTTGAAGCTTGTGATTCCCGTAGCATGCACGTATGGTGAACCGTTATGTGATGAAGTCGGAGCATGATTTATTTATTGATTGTCTTCCTTATGAGTGGCGGTCGGGGACGAGCGATGGTCTTTTCCTATCAATCTATCCCCCTAGGAGCATGCGCGTAATACTTTGCTTTGATAACTTGTAGATTTTTGCAATAAGTATATGAGTTCTTTATGACTAATGTTGAGTCCATGGATTATACGCACTCTCACCCTTCCACCTTTGCTAGCCTCTCTAATACCGCGCACCTTTCGGCGGTATCATACACCCACCATATACCTTCCTCAAAACAGCCACCATACCTACCTATTATGGCATTTACATAGCCATTCTGAGATATATTGCCATGCAACTTTCCACCGTTCCGTTTATGACACACTCCATCATTGTCATGTTGCTTAGCATGATCATGTAGTTGACATAGTATTTGTGGCAAAGCCACCGTTCATAATTCTTTCATACTTGTCACTCATGCATCATTGCATATCCCGGCACACCGCCGGAGGCATTCACATAGAGTCATATTTTGTTCTAAGTATCGAGTTGTAATTGTTGAGTTGTAAGAAAAATAAAAGTGTGATGATCATCATTATTGGAGCATTGTCCCAGTGAGGAAAGGATGATGGAGACTATGATTCCCCCACAAGTCGGGATGAGACTCCGGACGAAAAATAAAAAAAAGAGAAAGAAAAGAGGCCATAAAAAATAGAAAAGGCCCAAATAAAAAAAATAAAAAAACGAGATAAAAAGAGAGAAGGGACAATGTTACTATCCTTTTACCACACTTGTGCTTCAAAGTAGCACCATGATCTTCATAGTAGAGAGTCTCTCATGTTATCACTTTCATATACTAGTGGGAATTTTTCATTATAGAACTTGGCTTGTATATTCCAATGATGGGCTTCCTCAAATTGCCCTAGGTCTTCATGAGCAAGCAAGTTGGATGCACACCCACTTAGTTTCTTTTTGAGCTTTCATATACTTATAGCTCTAGTGCATCCGTTGCATGGCAATCCCTACTCACTCACATAGATATCTATTGATGGGCATCTCCATAGCCCGTTGATACGCCTAGTTGATGTGAGACTATCTTCTCATTTTTGTCTTCTCCACAACCACCACTCTATTCCACCTATAGTGCTATATCCATGGCTCACCCTCATGTATTGCGTGAAGATTGAAAAAGTTTTGAGAATGTCAAAAGTATGAAACAATTGCTTGGCTTGTCATCGGGGTTGTGCATGATTTAAATATTTTGTGTGGTGAAGATAGAGCATAGCCAGACTATATGATTTTGTAGGGATAACTTTCTTTAGTCATGCTATTTTGAGTAGACATAATTGCTTTGTTAGTATGCTTGAAGTATAATCATTTTTATGTCAATATGAACTTTTGTCTTGAATCTTTTGGATCTGAATATTCATACCACAATTAAGAAGAATTACATTTATGCCAAGTAGCACTCCCCATCAAAAAGCCTGTTTTTATCATTTACCTACTCGAGGACGAGCAGGAATTAAGCTTGGGGATGCTTGATACGTCTCCAACGTATCTATAATTTTTGATTGCTCCATGCTATATTATCTACTGTTTTGGACATTATTGGGCTTTATTATCCACTTTTACATTATTTTTGGGACTAACCTATTAACCGGAGGCCCAGCCCAGAATTGTTGTTTTTTTGCCTGTTTTAGGGTTTCGAAGAAAAGGAATATCAAATGGAGTCCAAACGGAATGAAACCTTCGGGAACGTGATTTTCTCATCGAATACAACTCAGGAGACTTGGACCCTACGCCAAGACACGTAATAGGAGGCCACAAGGTAG
>NC_041392.1:178852720-178870783 GCF_002162155.2 Triticum dicoccoides
CCATTTTGCTCCACCGACGTACTTCTTCCTCCTATATATACCCACGTACCCCCAAACGATCAGATACGGAGCCAAAACCCTAATTCCACCGCCACAACTTTCTGTATCCACGAAATCCCATCTTGGGGCCTGTTTCGGAGGTCCGCCGGAGGGGGCATCGATCACGGAGGGCTTCTTCATCAACACCATAGCCCCTCCGATGAAGTGTGAGTAGTTTACCTCAGACCTACGGGTCCATAGTTAGTAGCTAGATGGCTTCTTCTCTCTTTTTGGATCTCAATACAATGTTCTCCCTGAGGGAGTCCTGGATTAGGGGGTGTTCGGGTAGCCGGACTATACCTTCAGCCGGACTCCTGGACTATGAAGATACAAGATTGAAGACTTCGTCCCGTGTCCGGATGGGACTTTCCTTGGCGTGGAAGGCAAGCTTGGCGATGCGGATATTCAAGATCTCCTACCATTGTAACCGACTCTGTGTAACCCTAACCCTATCCGGTGTCTATATAAACCGGAGGGTTGTAGTCCGTAGGCAATCAACTTCATATACAACAATCATACCATAAGCTAGCTTCTAGGGTTTAGCCTCCTTGATCTCGTGGTAGATCTACTCTTGTACTACCCATATCATCAATATTAATCAAGCAGGACGTAGGGTTTTACCTCCATCAAGAGGGCCCGAACCTGGGTAAAACATCGTGTTCCCTGCCTCCTGTTAACATCTGGCCTAGACGCATAGTTCAAGACCCACTACCCGAGATCCGTCGGTTTTGACACCGACATTGGTGCTTTCATTGAGAGTTCCTCTATGTCGTCGCCTTTAGGCCCGATGGCTCCTTTGATCATCAACAACGATGCAGTCCAGGGTGAGAATTTGCTCCCCGGACAGATCTTCGTCTTCGGCGGCTTCGCTGCGGGCCAATTCGCTCGGCCACCTGGAGCAGATCGAAAGCTGCGCCCCTGGCCATCAGGTCAGGTTTGGAAGCCTAAACTACACGGCTGACATCCACGGGGACTTGATCTTCGACGGATTCGAGCCACAGCCAAGCGCGCCGCACTGTCTCGATGGGCATGATATAGCTCTGCCGCCGAACAACGCCTTGGAGGCCGCATATGCATCGGTTTCGACCATTGATTCGGAGCCTACTGCGCCGATCGAGGATCAGCGGTTGGATGCTGCCTCAGGGGCTGTGATCTCAGAGGCGATCGAGCTGAACGCTAGCCCCGCACTCTGCACTACCCGTGACTCCGAGGATCCGGACTCCTCCCCGGACTCTGAACCCCCTGCGCCCCTGCCAATCGAATCCGATTGGGCACCGATAATGGAGTTCACCGCCGCAGACATCTTTCAGCATTCTCCTTTTGGCGACATCCTGAGTTCTCTTAAGTCTCTCTCTTTATCAGGAGAGCCCTGGCCGGACTACGGTCAGCTAGGGTGGAATACGGACGATGAGGAAATTCAAAGCCCACCCACCACCCACTTTGTAGCCACTGTCGACAATCTAACCGACATGCTTGACTTCAGCTCCGAAGACATCGACGGCATGGACGACGATGTAGGAGACGAACAGGAACCAGCACCTGTAGGGCACTGGAAGGCCACCTCGTCATATGACATATATATGGTGGACACTCCAAAAGATGGAGATGGCGATGGAACAGTGGGGGATGACGCCCCCAAGAAACAGCCAAAGCGCCGGCGTCAGTGGCGCCGCTCTAAATCCTGCCAAAACAAAAACGGTGATTCCGGCACGAGAGATAATACTACCCCGGATAGCGCCGAAGAACACCCACCTCAGCAAGATTCGGCACAGGAAGATGGAGAAGCCAACCCTCATGAGAGAGCGGCAGACCGAGAGGTCGAGGATGATAACTATACGCCTCCCTCCGAAGACGAGGCAAGCCTCGATGACGACGAATTCGTCATACCATCAGACCCCGCCGAACAAGAGCGTTTCAAATGCAGGCTTTTAGCCACGGCAAGCAGCCTCAAGAAAAAGCAGCAACAGCTTAGAGCTGCCCAAGATTTGCTAGCTGACAGATGGACTGAGGTCCTTGCGGCCGAAGAGTATAAACTCGAATGCCCCTCCAAGAGTTACCCGAAGCGCAGGCCGTTACCCTGATCAGAGGAGGAAGCACCTACATCACCAGCGCATGACATGGCAGACCGGCCACCTCGCGGCCGCGACAGAGAGGCCTCTCGGCCCTCCACTCAAGCCATGCCCTGACGCTGCTCAACTAAGGCACGGGAAAATGCGCCCGACCTGCGAGACATACTAAAGGATAAGGCAAGACAAATAAGATCGATCTATGGATCGCGCAGGCGCCCTACGACATGTGACAATGATCTTCACTCCGGATACAACAAATCCAGCCGGGCCAAACACAACAGACATAGCTCTTCCGAGCTACGTCGTGATATAGCCCAGTACAGAGGCGCCGCACACCCGCTATGCTTCATGAATGAAGTAATGGATCATAAAATCCCAGAGGGTTTCAAACCCGTAAACATCGAATCATACAATGGCACAACAGATCCAACGGTATGGATCGAGGATTATCTCCTTCACATCCACATGGCACGCGGCGATGATCTACACGCCATCAAATACCTCCCGCTCAAACTTAAAGGACCGGCCCAACATTGGCTTAACAGCTTGCCAGCAGACTCTATCGGTTCTTGGGAGGACCTGGAAGCCGCATTCCTTGACAACTTCCAGGGCACTTCCGTGCTACCGCCGGATGCCGACGACTTAAGCCACATAATTCAGCAGCGAGAAGAATCGGCCAGACAATTCTGGACACGGTTCCTAACAAAGAAAAACCAGATAGTTGACTGTCCAGACACAGAGGCCCTAGCAGCCTTCAAGCATAACATCCGTGACGAGTGGCTTGCCCGGCACCTGGGACAGGAAAAGCCGGAATCCATGGCAGCCCTCACGACACTCATGACCCGCTTTTGCACGGGAGAAGACAGCTGGCTAGCTCGCAGTAACAACTTATCAAAGAACCCTGGTAATTCGGATACCAAGGACAAAAGTGGTAGGACACATCGGAATAAGCAAAAACGCCGCGTTAACAGCGACAGCAATGAAGACACGGCAGTCAATGCCGGATTCAAAGGCTATAAATCCGGTCAACGGAAAAAGCCATTCAAAAAGAATACTCAGGGCCCGTCCAGTTTGGACCGAATACTCGATAGCTTGTGCCAGATACATGGCACCCCCGAATGGCCAGCCAATCACACTAACAGGGATTGTTGGGTGTTCAAGCAGGCAGGCAAGTTAAGGGCCAAAAACAGAGACAAGGGGCTGCACAGCGATGACGAGGAGCCCAAGCCGCCGAACAACAATGGACAGAAGGGCTTTCCCCCACAAGTGCGGACGGTGAACATGATATACGCAACCCACATTCCCAAGCGGGAGCGGAAGCATGCGCTATGGGACGTATACGCGATGGAGCCAGTCGCCCCAAAGTTCAACCCATGGTCCTCCTGCCCGATCAATTTTGATCGAAGGGACCATCCCACTAGCATCCGTCATGGCGGCTTCGCCGCATTGGTTCTCGACCCAATCATTGACGGATTTCATCTCACAAGAGTCCTCATGGACGGCGGCAGTAGCCTGAACCTGCTTTATTAGGATACAGTGCGGAAAATGGGCATAGATCCCTCAAGGATTAAGCCCACAAGAACGACCTTTAAAGGCGTTATACCAGGTGTAGAAGCCAACTATACAGGCTCAGTAACACTTGACGTGGTCTTCGGATCCCCGAACAATTTCCGAAGCAAAGAGTTAATCTTCGATATAGTCCCGTTTCGCAGTGGCTATCACGCCCTGCTCGGACGAACCGCATTCGCAAAATTCAATGCGGTGCCGCACTACGCATATCTCAAGCTCAAGATGCCAGGCCCTCGAGGAGTAATTACGGTCAACGAAAACACCGAACGCTCCCTCCGTACGGAGGAGCATACGGCGACTCTCGCAGCGGAGGTACAAAGTAGCCTTCTCAGGCAATTCTCCAGTCCGGCCATTAAAAAGCCAGACACTGCCAAGCGCGCCTGGAGTAACCCACAACAGGACCGCCTGGCACACTCTAAGCAAGCGTAGCAATGCGGCCCCAACCCCAGCTTTCGCGACATAGCGAAACCAGTACCTCGCGTACATAACTACGCCCTTGAAATACCATGGGCACGAAGGAAGGAGCACAATAACGGCACGCCCAAAATATGGCTTAAAACATACTAGGGGCTGCCAGATTCTTTTTTAATTTTTTCTTACTTTCAGGACTCCATACTTCGGACGACCTGTTCGGCAATTCGACTGCCGCACAAACGATGCAAGATCTAGGGAGGCAGACAAGCCATGCCGCATTATGGAACTCCCAGGTGGTCTCTATTACGAGCGGTATACCTATTTTAAATACAATTCCGCGGCCTGCCCCTGGTCAGGACATACTGAATAGTCCAATATCTTTTGCTTACCGCACTATTTGTATCGTTCGGCTTTGATAAATAGCCTCTCTATAAACAATGCATAGCTTTTGTCTATTTTCTGCATTACTCTCTTTTATATATGTTCATTAATGACATGTTGCACCCATACACCATGGTACGGCAAGTACGCCAGGGGCTTTAGTACCCTTTAATATGGTGTGAGAAGTCCGTACACTTTCACAAGTGCGGCACCCCGAACTTATAACACTATATGCATCGGCTCCGAATCATGATTTGGGTCAATAGTTGGGTTTGCCCGGCTCCTATGTTTTGGTGCCTTACGTTCCGCTATATCGGCTAAGGTAGCACTAGGAGAACCACTGCAATTGTGCCCCGGTTGAGCTGGGTTAAGCACCTCAGTGGAGAATGCTAAAACTGACTGTCATGATGAGGCGAGAGACCGGTCGCTGTTCGAGAGGTTTTTCGAGTCCCTAAAGACTTATGCCGCTTCGAGCGAGGAGCCGGATTTGTCCGGCCAAGGCGTGGATAGCGCCCCGAACTCGGTCTTCCGAACTAGGGGCTTCGCCGATATTTAAAATTATAAAGTTCTATGGCTAAGTGAGAGTGTTCAAGCATTATAGTCCGATTGTCTGGTTTGTTGTGTTGAGCGCCTCCCTCGAAGGACCCAACTATGGGAAAAAGAGTGCTCAGGTTTATCCGGAACACCCCAGCACTAGTGGCATGGGGGCAGAAGCCGACAACTGGACACCTCTCAATTTTTTGATAAACGGCCGCACAGAAAATAATATTTTAAATTCAACAAGCATTGCTTAAGCGCCCATGAACAAGTTTTCAGCGCACAGGATAAAAACGAGCGAGTTTATTCAAAAATTACATCCTTGGTACATTCATCCGCCACAAGGCGGGCACCCGCAAGAACATCCTTGTAATAGTTCTCGGGCTTGTGATGCTCCTTCCCCGGCGGCGGCCCGTCCTTCACAAGCTTCTCACCGTCCAGCTTACCCCAGTGCACCTTTGCATGGGCAAGGGCCCGACGGGCACCTTCGATGCAGACGGAGCGCTTGATGACCTCGAGCCTTGGACAAGCCTCCACCAGCCGCCGCACCAGCCCGAAGTAGCTCCAGGCAGGGCCTCTCCAGGCCACAACCGAACTATGAAGCCCTTCATGGCCTGTTTGGCCGCCTTGTGGAGCTCGACCAGCTGTTTCAGCTGGTCGCTCAAGGGCACAGGGTGTCCGGCCTCAGCATACTGAGACCAGAACACCTTCTCTGTCGAGCTGCCCTCTTCAGCTCGGTAGAATGCGGCGGTGTCGGATACGCTGCAGGGAAGATCTGCGAATGCCCCTGGAGAACTCCGGATTCGAGTAAGTAACAAGTAGTTTACTTTTATATTTCTGCTTTGCATAAAGAATGCCTTACCTGCTGCTATCTTCTTCATCTCCTCCAACTCTTGGAGGGCCTTTTGGGCTTCGGCCTTGGCAGACTTGGCAGTCTCAAGGGCCGCCGCGAGCTCGGACGCTTGGGTCTTTGACTCAAGCTCCAAACTCTCATGTTTTTTCATGAGAGCCTGAAGCTCTTGCTGCACCTCGCCGACCTGAGCCCAAAGTTTCTCTCGCTCGGTGCGCTCCGCGGCCGTTTTCTTTTCGACCTCGGACAGCGCCTGCTTGAGGGTCGCCACCTCAGTCGTGGCCCCTATAATAAGCATTGCAATCCTGTTATTTTTTGCAATCACGCCTCTCTATAGGCACTTTTTCTGTAAGGTATTTCCTACCTTCTTTTTCCTCGAGCTGCCGCTTGGCAAGGCCGAGCTCTTGCTCGGTCTGCTTGAGGTCCTGTTTCAGGACACCCACCTCCGCAGTCAGTGCGGCGGTGGATAGCAGCGAAGCCTGCACATGCATATTGACTCTTTATTGTTAGACTCCTGCGAAATTTACTAGATCCTCTATTCGGCTTTTCTTTCCGAATGCCAAACAGAGCATCAGGGGCTACTGTCTATGCGGTACTATTTTATATATTTTTACTTACCTCGAAGCCTGTTAGAAGGCTAGCGCAAGCTTCAGTCAGTCCGCTCTTGGAGGACTAAACCTTCTAGATCACCGTACTCATAATAGTACGGTGCTCCTTGTCGATGGAGGCGCCGTCAAGCACCTCAAGCAGATTGTGCGGCACCTCCGGTTGGACGGAGGCCGCCGGCTCAGAAGGCTTGCTCCTCTTGGAAGGAGTTCGCCTACCGCGGTCCGGAACTGTTGAAGATTCTGGCGTGGTGTCCGGCACAAAGCCGGACTTGGAGCCCTGGGGGGTCTTGTCCCCTTCACTCCTGGAGTCCGGGAGGTTGCCTTGCGGCTCCTCCGGGACCACCTCCTCCTGCCCCGGAGCTTGTCGCGATGCCACTTCGGCGTCGTCTGCAGTGCGGGGGGAGACAGCGGGCGGAACTGAGTTCACGTCCGATGAGTCCAGGGAGCCGCCCGACGATTCGTCGAATTCGGCCCGGGGCGGACTGCATAATTACATTCGACATTAGGGAAAGCTGTGCAACAAAGGAACATCATGAGTTATTCTGATATCCGAACTTACGATTTCTCCGGACGCTCGGCCCTGTTTGGCCACTCCTCTTTGCCCTCTTCGGCGTTGGGGGCGTAGTCCGGCGGAGGGGTCTTCCTTTTCCTAGACCCAACGCCCCCCATTGGGGCGGCCTTCCTCTTCTCTCCTCCCTCCGCTGGGGGGGAGAGTTTTTTTCTTCCTCCTCCTTGTTTTTGCGTGAGGAGGGCGTCTCAGACTCGTCACATGACGAGTCCGACACCACCATGTTGCGGGCACTCTTTCGAGTCCCCGTGGTCTTCTTCTTCTTGGCCTTCTTCTCCGGCACCACATAAGGCGCCGGAACCAGCAGCTTCACTAGTGGAGCTGGGGCTGGGCCTTCGGGCAACGGAGCCGGACAGTTGATCGGTCCGGATATCGCTCGCCAAGCCTGTCAAAGGTAAGGGAGTTTAGATCCCGCATAGAGTCAAACTATGAAAAAAGCTTAACATCCTGTAAAAGGTGAAAATAGCTTACCTCGCTAGCGTGACGCCGCAAGCTGTATCCGCGGTCCTCGTAAGCGGATGTGGGAGCCTCGGCGCCTTTGGTTAGCACCTTCCAGACGTCTTCATATGTCGTGTCGAAGAGCCTGTTAAGGGTTTGGTGCTGCGCCGGGTCGAACACCCACAGATTAGAGTCCCGTTGTTGACACGGGAGGATCCGGCGGACGAGCATAACCTGGATTACATTAACAAGCCGGATTGGCTTGTTCACCAGGGACTGGATGCATGTTTGCAATCCTGTCACCTCTTTTTCGTCACCCCATGACAGGCCCGTCTCTTTCCAGGACATAAGCCGCGTGGGGGGTCCGGATCGGAACTCGGGGGCTGCGATCCAGTTCGGATCGCGTGGCTCGGTGATGTAAAACCACCCGGATTGCCACCCCTTCAGGGTCTCCACAAAAGAGCCCTCGAACCATAGGACGTTGGCCATCTTACCCGCCATGGCACCTCCGCACTCCGCCTGTCTGCCTCGCACCACCTTGGGCTTGACGTTGAAGGTCTTGAGCCAGAGGCCGAAATGAGGGCGGACGCGGAGGAAAGCCTCGCACACGACGATAAACGCCGAGATGTTGAGGATGAAGTTCGGGGCCAGATCGTGGAAATCCAGGCCGTAATAGAACATGAGCCCCCGGACAAATGGGTGAAGTGGAAAACCAAGTCCGTGGAGGAAGTGGGGGAGAAATACTACCCTCTCATGGGGCCTTGGGGTGGGGAGAAGCTGCCCCTCCTCGGGAAGTCGGTGTGCGATGTCTTTGGACAAGTATCCGGCCTTCCTTAGCTTTTTGACATGGCCCTCCGTGACGGAGGAGACCATCCACTTGCCTCCCGCTCCGGACATTGCTGGAGAAGGTTGAGGTGGGAAGTGCGGGCTTGGGCGCTGGAGCTCGAGTGCGCAGGAGATGGATAGGCAAAGGAGGAGGAAGGCGTAGGTAAAAAGGTGGATCCTTATCCCCTTATATGGGCGAATGCGGTTGGGCGTCCCCACCTGCCTGGTAAAACTTGCTTGCCTCCCAAGTGCCGTGATAAGTGGCGCGATTGAATTACCCACGTCCGTATTGATGAGAATCCTGTAAAGAGGGTACACGATCTCTGCTTTGACAAGACGTGCCAAGGAAACCGCCTCGCAAAACATGCTGAGGTGGAAAAGTAAAAACGATTCGAGTAAAGGACTTAGCTGTAGTGTGATGACGCACTGCGGAATACGTCAGCAGATTTGATTTGTGTTAACATTATTCTCTCTATGGCAATATGTGGAAGCTTATTTTGCAGAGCCGGACACTACTCTTGGTGTTTACAATCTTCTATGAAGGACTTGGAGGAGGAACCCGCCTTGCAATGCCGAAGACAATTTGCGCGCCGGACTCGTCGTCGTTGAAGTCTGGTTCAGGGGCTACTGAGGGAGTCCTGGATTAGGGGGTGTTCGGGTAGCCGGACTATACCTTCAGCCGGACTCCTGGACTATGAAGATACAAGATTGAAGACTTCGTCCCGTGTCCGGATGGGACTTTCCTTGGCGTGGAAGGCAAGCTTGGTGATGTGGATATTCAAGATCTCCTACCATTGTAACTGACTCTATGTAACCCTAACCCTATCCAGTGTCTATATAAACCAGAGGGTTGTAGTCCGTAGGCAATCACTCCATATACAACAATCATACCATAGGCTAGCTTCTAGGGTTTAGCCTCCTTGATCTCGTGGTAGATCTACTCTTGTACTACCCATATCATCAATATTAATCAAGCAAGACGTAGGGTTTTACCTCCATCAAGAGGGCCCGAACCTGGGTAAAACATCGTGTTCCCTGCCTCCTGTTACCATCCGGCCTAGACGCACAGTTCGGGACCCACTACCCGAGATCCGCCGGTTTTGACACCAACACTCCCCCTCTCTTGTGGAGATTTATTCAATGTAATCTTCTTTTTGCGGTGTGTTTGTTGAGACCGATGAATTGTGGGTTTATGATCAAGTCTATCTATGAATAATATTTGAATCTTCTCTGAATTCTTTTATGTATGATTGGTTATCTTTGCAAGTCTCTTCAAATTATTAGTTTGGTTTGGCCTAATAGATTGATCTTTCTTGCAATGGGAGAAGTGCTTAGCTTTGGGTTCAATCTTGCGGTGTCCTTTCTGGTGACAGTAAGGGCAGCAAGGCACGTATTGTATTGTTGCCATCGAGGATAACAAGATGGGGTTTTCTTCATATTGCATGAGTCTATCCCTCTACATCATGTCATCTTGCTTAAGGCATTAGACTATTTTTAACTTAATACTCTATATGCATGCTGGATAGCGGTCGATGAGTGGAGTAATAGTAGTAGATGCAGGTAGGAGTCGGTCTACTTGTCTCAGACGTGATGCCTATATACATGATCATACCTAGATATTCTCATAACTATGCTCAATTATGTCAATTGCTCAACAGTAATTTGTTCACCCACCGTAGAATACTTATGCTCTCGAGAGAAGCCACTAGTGAAACCTATGGCCCCCGGGTCTATCTTTATCATATCAATCTCCTACTACTTAGTTATTTAATTTGCTATTTACTTTGCCTTTATTTTACTTTGCATCTTTATCATAAAAATACCAAAAATATTATCTTATCATATCTATCAGATCTCACTCTTGTAAGTGGCCCTATAGGGATTAACAACCCCTATTTGCGTTGGTTGCGAGGATTTATTTGTTTTGTGCAGGTGCGAGGGACTTACGCGTAGCCTCCTCCTGGATTGATACCTTTGTTCTCAAAAACTAAGGGAAATACTTATGCTACTTTGCTGCATCATCCCTTCCTCTTCGGGGAAAACCAACGCAGTGCTAAAAGAGGTAGCAGCCGCATCTCCTTTGTGAGCCTTCGCAGATCATCATTATTGAAGTCTGAGCCATCCTTTTTCACGCTAGGATATCCTTTGATGATATCTGCCGGTTCAAGATCCGGAATCCATGCCTTGGCCCGGATTAGCGCAGTTAGCACTCCTGATCTTGCGGCTGATCTCTTCAGTTCGGTGATCCGGGCAGGTAGCATGGCCAGCTTCTCAAGTGTTTCCTTTATCAACGATGGCGCCGGCTTGTCATATGCTGCAGTGCAAATAGCACGCTGGGAGCCAGAGTATAGCTATTCCATCAAGGTGTGCGCAGCTTTAAGCTTCATCCACATGTCAGAGCCCAGATGAGCAATGCGGGTCCCTGTTATGTTTCAGCATCAGTAAACAAACCATTGATAAAATCTTATGATTAGACAAACTGCATGAGAGAGCACTTACCAAATACAACAGATGTCATGGCATCAATCTGCCGCTTTAAGCCGGACAGTTCTTCCACTACCGGTTTCAGGGCTGCATCTGCGTCCTCGGCCTTTTTTATCAAACCGACCTTTTCTGTTTCCCATTCAGCACGCTCCTTGTTGAAGTTCTCTTTCAATTTCTCCATAGCTGCCAAGGCATTGGTCAGCTCTTCTTTGGCTTTGGAAGCCTCTGCTCGTTGAGACTTCACATTTTCTTGAAGGTCTGCGGTTTGAGCATCCTTCTTATTCAGATCAGCCTACAAAGATGAGATATATCATTAAAACAGGTTATGAAGTACCAAGCGTATAACAAGTTATGCACTTTGTACTTGGGGGCTAATGCCTATTTGTTCTATCATCAACATATTTTTCACAAGTCTCAAGTACAATGCAAGCATTATCCTTAACACTTGGGGGCTAATGTACATCTGTTCAAAGTTGATGCATTGACGGAAGACCCAGTTTACCTCGCAAAGCTAAACCGGCCCTTGGGGGCTACACAGGCGAAAAACTACAGGAATATAATGATCACGTTTGATTTTCTTCAAACAATCAGTTGGTATATGGAGGACAACTTTGTAGCAGTACACGTCTTATAAAGTCCCGGTTTATGATTGTCATCATAAACCGGCCCTTGGGGGCTACTTGGGTTGATGCTTAAGAAAGGAAAGTGATGAAAATACCTCGTAGCGCTCTTTCATAGAGTTCACCAAACCGGCTACATAATCTTGGTTTGAGTGCAGACGGTTTAGAAAACTGGAGTGGAGTTCTTGAGCGCTGAGATGGGCGTAACTTGACAAGTCGGTGCTCCATTTCCCTTTTTCCATGGCAGCACGCTCTTCCTTGGCACTATGTTGGGCCAAGATTATAGGACGGCCAGGCGAAGTGTGACCAATACCAGTAATGGTAACCTCGCCTTCTTTATCTCCAGCAGCTTTTTTTTGAGTTTCAGTAGCTCTCACCGGACTAGCCCGGATTGGATCTGCCGGTTCAGCATCAGGCACAGCAGTATCAATTTCTGGTGCTTCATCGATATTGTGATCCTGAGGGGTGGCTCATCAAAGGTAGCTTCAAGATTGGGACCCTCCGGTTCCATAGCTTGTTCCGGTTCAACTGCTTGCTCCGGTTCATGAGCCGCCTGGTCTTCATATGGATTATTCACCCGAGCCTTTTTGCTAGGTCTGGCCTTGGCTCTTAAAACAGAAAAAGATGTGAAGGTTAAGCATAGTATACAAAGTATGGAAACAATCAAAGAAGGGGTTTAAGTACTTACCCAGCTACAGTTTTGAGGGAAGGAAGTTGGGTTGCTGTTAACTCACCAGAAGATGAGGGAGGTGTCACCTGATAATTTGAATCGGACGAATTAAGAGGTTGTCGTAAATAGCCTGCCTTGGGATAAGAATTGTCAGAAGGAGGCGAGACCTCAGATCGGCGCTTTCGGACCTGGGTGTCAGGTAAACCGGCCGAGGTGACCTTTTGGCCGCTGTGCCGGGTTGTGCGGCGAGCCTCGTGATGCTGCTTCTTCAAAATAAATGTTGGATCCAAGTGAGAAAGAGGATGTGAAAAGCTTACTTTCCGGATCGCTTGACGGATTTTTTGTGTTGGCAGAGAGTCTGAACTGGAGGAAAGGACAATTACCTCTACATCGTCGGCTTGGCTGCCTTCTGCGCACTCCTGATAAATATCATTGTTAATGAGATGCATAAAAAGGGAACCAAGTGAATCAAGTTCTACCTCAACTACCGGTTCATCTGTGTCATCATGCAGTTCCATGCTGATACGTTCAGCTGCCTTCCGCTTTGTGGTTTTCTTGACGGTTTTGGTTTTGGGGCGGGAAGGCTTTGCCGCTTTCTCTGCAGGTTTCTTCTTCCAGAATGGATCATCACCCTGTTTATAAACAAGCAGAAGGATATTCACAGGTTGAACAGTTTAAAAAAGATGTCGAAGATAAAAAGGAAGGATAGTACTTACAGCAGGCGGTTTGTTTTTTGTGTAAAAGGGGTTTAAACCGGTTTGGCGGCAGACAGATTCCGATTTGTTCAAAATCTTCTTGACACCCTCAGTAACTTCTTCATCAGTTAATTGAATGTTGATGTGGCGTTGGGAGTCTTCTACTTCACCAGTGTACTCACACATTAAACAGGAGCGACGACTTAATGGCAAGATGCTCCAGGATATCTAGCAACGCACAAAGTCTACGCCTGATAAACCGTTGGCCATAAAGGCTCAGAGCTTGGCGATTTGAGGGGCATATGAGACCCGTTCCGTAGCACTTAAAAGTTGCGGTAGTGGATGAGTGTTGGAGAGCCGGTGGGCACGGTAGCCCAGCAGAGGGTTCTCTTCTTCAGGGGAAGTATCTTTACAGTAGAACCATGTTTGGTTCCACTCTTTGGGGTGACTGTGTAGCTTGGCATGAGAGAATTCAACCTCTTTCCGTTTTTGAATAGAGACGCCACCAAGTTCAGTGTTGGGTCTGTCTACAAATTCCGTGCGCCGGTTCAGATGAAAAAAATCCCGGAACAGCTCAGCAGTTGGTTCTTCTTGTAAGTACACTTCATAGAAGACTTGGAAGTTGCATATATTGGACACCGAGTTGGGTCCGATATCTTGAGGGTGGAGCTGGAAACTAGCAAGCACATCCCGGAAAAACTTTGACCCGGGCGGTTTGAAACCATGGCCTATATGGTCAACAAATACCACTACCTCTCCCTGCTTAGGGGTAGGAGGAGTCTCCGATACAGGAACTCGCCACCGGATCTCATTCTTTTTGGGCAAAGTACCAATCCTGACCATTCCGTTAAGCTGTTCTTCGGTAACCCGGGAAGGAGCCCAGTTGCAAGCATAAAACTGTCTGGCCATTGCAAACGAAAAGATGAAAGGAAATACCGGTTTACAAATCATTCATGGTGATACATAAGATGTGACAGAACAAAGACATACAAGTATGTAAATTTTGTAAACCGGAGGCTGATACTATAATGAATGACAAGGAAATATCGGAACAAAGGAATGCACATACTATTAATCCGGAGTATAACAACGGAGGTAAAAGGCTTGTCCGGTTCACCAGAGGGCTAATGGTATACGATAGATTACTTTTACAAAGGTAAACCGCCTATGTGGTAAAGAGGATACAGATCTAAGGCAAGAATGACTAAGGTAAAAACAGATTTCATAAGGTTGCAGTGAAAGTTTGGATCTACCGTAAGATAGGAAAATAAAAGGATTTAGACCTAAAAGGTTGATCTCGAAGTAGTTCACAAGGGACCAGATCAGTGTTTATGCGCATAAAGGTTTGTTTTGGTAACAGAAGATAAGCCATTACGTGGAATATATCAGATTTGAAGTTTTTATCCATGGACTAAGAAGAAACAAGGGAAGAACAGCGTCGGAGTCTCGATGAACTTCGACGAACGAGGAAACCCTAGATAGATCTACAACGGAGAAAGGAAGGGACTTACAGTGGCTGTTGTAGCAGCGGAGGTATGCCGCGGTTCTCTGGTGCAACCAGGTTGATGTAGCGGCCGACGGAGAGACGGAGGCGAAGCTTGGTAACAGCGGCGCTCATGGGTAGAGATGTCGCAAGGAGGAAGAAGAAGTGAAGGAGACGAAGGGAAAAAAGGAGAAGGGCCCGTGGTCCTATTTATAAGGCGAAGCGATAAGCGACAAGTGCGGGAATCGAGGAGCTCAAAAATGGATATTTAATAAGGATGTCGCCTCGATGGTTGGATATTCATTAATGAAGGGAATCTTTGGCTTCAACGAATAGATGACGTCAGGGCGGTTTACTACGGATCTAAAGGATGACATCACGGCGGTTTACCAGATCTATATGAAGGTGACAGGGCAAGAATTTTTCTAAGTATTGAAGATTGACATGAGCAAGTTCAAATCAATCTGGGGCCTAATGTTGGGGATATGATTACTGGAGGTAAACCGGCTTAGAGTGGCCTGGTTAGCTCCATGAAGATAGAAGCCCATGAAGACGTGAAGATGGTGGCGCTTTACGAAGGCCCAAGGCCCAAAGGCGTGTTAAATCCTTTAGATGTAAACCGACTCTGTCATGTAACTTGTATTGTAAGTTAGAGGAATAGAGACCGAGTCGGACGCATCTATGATCCGGCATTGGGACTCTGTAAACCGGCGGGCGTCAACCTATGTATATAAAGGGACGACCCAACCGTGGTTTGAGGATGATGAACAACAACTCGAGAGCTAGGCAAAGCGGATTCGCTCCCTGGTCATCGAAACCCTAGCAATACCAATCACAACTAGACGTAGGCTTTTACCTTCATCGAAGGGGCCGAACTAGTATAAAATCCCTCGTGTCCCCTTGTTCGGTTTAACCCCTTTAAGCTAACCCGTAGCGATGGCTCCACGACTAAGTCCTTTCATGAGGACATCTGCCGTGACAAACCCACGACAAAAATCGTGTCCAAAATTCAGCCCAATCGGAGTTACAGATCTCCGGGAATTTAAGAAACGGTGAAAGGGCAGAATCTGAAACGCAGAAACAGAGAGAGACAGAGAGACATATCCAATCTCGGAGGGGCTCTCGCCCCTCCCATGCCATGGAGGCCATGGACCAGAGGGGAAACCCTTCTCCCATCTAGGGAGAATGTCAAGGAAGAAGAAGAAGAAGAAGAAGGGGGCTCTCTCCCCCTCTCTTCCGGTGGCGTCAGGACGCCGCCAGGGCCATCATCATCACCGCAATCTACACCAACAACTTCACCGCCATCATCACCAACTCTTCCCCCCTCTATGCAGCAGTGTAACCCCTCTTTTACCCGCTGTAATCTCTACTTAAACATGGTGCTCAATGCTATATATTGTTTCCCAATGATGTATGGCTATCCTATGATGTTTGAGTAGATCCGTTTTGTCCTATGGGTTAATTGAAGATCGTGATCTGTTTGAGTTGCATGCTTTATTATTGGTGTTGTCCTATGGTGCTCTCCGTGTCGCGCAAGCGTGAGGGATCCCCGCTGTAGGGTTTGCAATGTGTTCATGATTTTCTTATGGTGGGTGGCGTGAGTGATAGAAACACAGACCCGAGTAAGTAGGTTGTTTGCGTATGGGAATAAAGAGGACTTGATGCCTTATAATGCTATTGTTGGGTTTTACCTTAATGATCTTTAGTAGTTGCAGATGCTTGCTAGAGTTCCAATCATAAGTGCATATGATCCAAGAAGAGAAAGTATGTTAGCTTATGCCTCTCCCTCAAATAAAATTGCAATAATGATTACCGGTCTAGTTATCAATTGCCTAGGGACAAATAACTTTCTTGTGTGACACCAAGCTCTCTACTAAACCTAACTTAGTTGTGTCTTTATCTAAACAGCCCCTACTTTTTATTTTCGCGCTCTTTATTATCTTGCAAACCTATCCAACAACACCTACAAAGTACTTCTAGTTTCATACTTGTTCCAGGTAAAGCGAACGTTAAGCGTGCGTAGAGTTGTATCGGTGGTTGATAGAACTTGAGGGAATATTTGTTCTACCTTTAGCTCCTCATTGGGTTCGACACTCTTAATTATTGAAAGAGGCTACAATTGATCCCCTATACTTGTGGGTTATCATGCCTTTGTCATCAACCTCGCCGACGAGGAAAACGAGTAGGCGTCACGGCCCGTCGAGGCCGAGGCGCTCCCCGGCAACGCGATGGACGACGCCATGATGCGCGTCATCGCCAGGGTTGAGCAGACCTTTGGCGCATGGCGCTTGAGCGCCGTGGATCAAGATAGGCATGTCAGCACCGACAGGCTGTAGCTCGCCGCACAACATGACTGATGGCGCCCCGTAGAGCAAGCTAGGCGCGTCCGTGCCGATAGGCTGCGGCTCACCGCACGGCGAGACCGTTGGAGCGCTGCAGAGCGAGAGGCGCGGCATGCCGCACAACAAGAGCGGATCAAGCGGCACTTGCCTGCTGTCGACACGGCGTCACAGCTGGGTACACGTCCCGTCAGTACCCCCATTCCTCGCCAGGAGTGGGCAGAGGACCTCAGCGTCGTACTTGCACCATAGGCCGGCCGCGCCGTACTTGCACCGGACGCCTGCCGCGCCGTTCGCATGGGTGCCGCCATTCACCTTGTCCGCGGCTCGCTGGATGCCAACACGCTGGTCTGTAGGCTCGACCGCCTCCTTGGCTCAGGTGTCCACCTGGGCGCAGTAGAGGAACATGGTCGTCGCATCCTCGAGCTGGTGATCTCCGATGAAATAGCCAACTTGGAGCTAGAGATCACGCTCCAGATGTACCGCGAGCGTGTCGACTGCTTGGACGAACGCCTGCACGAGTTCAGGCAGAGCCAAGAGCTACCCTAGACAAGGGCTACTGGTCATGGTCTCATGGACGTGTTTTATTTTAAAAAGTCGTTTCGACGTGGATAGCTATGTATTCACATCAATCATAGTATTGCTCTGTTCATTGCTCTGTTTCAATGTGTGTACTTTGTTTTCCATTCTTATATGTTCTGTTTCAATGTGTGTATATACATTTTCCATTCTGTATATGTGGATGATAACAACTAGATTCATATTAGTATACAAAAATAGATAGAAAATGGAATTCGTAATATATATATATATATATTAATTGTTCATTAGATCATCACAGAATATATATATATATATATATAATATCATCACATATATGTGATGATACTTAACTACTAGGTACAGTGCATAAAATTGAAAATGATCAATACTAAAACTAATAATCCCTCCTGGGGCCAGTATTCCGGCAGCCCCTCACCAGCAGCTCCCTGGTGCGCGGCGTCTTCCCAATGCGGAGGTAGTACTACGACTCCTCCGCCTCGCAGCGCTTGACGTACCGATATGCCTCTTGCTGGCGGACGCATGCGTCCGATCTTGCCATTTCGTTGGGCGCCCACCGGAGCTCCTCGTCGGTGGCACGCTGGAGCTTATCGGCCCACCTCCACACAGCGATGAGGTGCCCAGCGCCTATGACCTTCCTCGCGAAGTACCCGTCTTCGTACACCTCCTCGGCACGACGACGCGCCCGCCCCGAAAGCTCCACCGCCTCCTTTTTCCAGGCGGCATCACGGGCTTCACAGGCCGCCTGGTACCCAGCTTCCTCCTCCGTCATCTCCTTATTGAACGCCACTTGCCTGGCTTTCTCAGCCAGCGGCAGCGGCTTCCACAAACAAACATTGTACTGGCCCCAAAACCAATCCAAACTTGGGGAGTCCGGCACAACCTCGTCAGGCAGCGCGTAGGGATCCGCATC
>NC_041392.1:178871037-178952593 GCF_002162155.2 Triticum dicoccoides
CATCGGCGCGTGGGCAGACCGGCGGCGCCATCGCAGAGATTTGAGAGAGAGGGTGAGCGAGGGGAGGATGTAGATGAGAATGCAGGCGGGATGACGTGAGCAAGGTAGTATTTATTGGCGTCCGGAATATAGATTGACGAGGACAGTACAAACGTCAGTCGCCGGAATTTAAGAGTATTGTAGTTTGAATTACACACGATTCCTGCAGTAAAATCCGCGTGTGAACATAATAGCCAAAATCCGTGTGTGAACATAATAGCTGACGGTTTTCAATGAAGAACCGTGTCTGATTAATGTTCCCCGCCATTCACCTACCAAACCTTGAGCCGTGAGATAGACTACCAATCGTGTGGGGGCTGGTTGTCTTGCCAGATCTTTACATTTTCATGTTTGAACACTAGATATTTACATCGTCTGATGATTTTTTAACTCGCACACAAGTACACAAAAATATGATTTTTTTCAAACCATTTTGGTTAGTCGTTGCATGTAGATGTAGTTCAAATTTGAATTACGGTCATTAAATGGTTAAAAAATCATTAAATGTCTTTAAAAGGTCAAATGACCCCTGAAAATTTCCAAATTTTCACATGACAATTGTATTAGTGCACATTAAACATAGGAAAAAAATTGAAGGTCGTAAGAGGAAGCTATCTCCCGTCCTTCAGCAAACATGCATTGTTCCCTCTCGGAACCACGAACCTTCTAGTGAGTTGCTCCGGTTTGTGAGGGGTGTGTGTCCAAACTTTCGTCAAACAGGTCAATTTTTTTACCACATCATCTTGGTGGCATGACATTAAATCAAGCAAGATTTCATGTTTTTCTGATCATTTTTTTGGAATTAAAATGTCATGGCATGCACTCCATGCATGTGCCCATGCCTTGACACCAATATGTTTGAAATTTCCTTATAATTTACTGCACATGGAATTAATTCGCACACAAGTACACAAAAATAAGATTTTTCAAACCGTTTTGGTTAGGCGTTGCATGTAGGTGTAGTTCAAATTTGAATTATGGTCATTAAATGGTTAGAAAATCACTTAAATGTCTTTAGAAGGTCAAATGACCCCTGAAATTTACCAAATTTTCACATGACAGTTGCATGTTAAATGTAGAAAAAAAATTGAAGGCCGTAAGAGGAAGCTATCTCCCGTTCATCATCAAACATGCATTGTTCCCTCTCGGAACCACAAACCTTCTAGCGAGTTGCTCCGGTTTGTGAGGGGTGTGTGTCCAAACATTCGTCAAACATGCCAATTTCTTTATGACATCATATTGGTGGCATGACATTACATCAACCAAGGTTTCATGTGTTTCTGGTCATTTTTCTATTTTTTTGAATTAAAATGCCATGTCACTCCATGCATACGTATGCATGTATCCATGTCGTGAGACCAATATGTTTCAAAATTGCTTCTAATTTACTGCACATGGAATTAACTCGCACATAAGTACACATATATGATTTCTCAAACCGTTTTGGTTAGGCGTTGCATGTAGATGTAGTTCAAATTTGAATTACGGTCATTAAATCGTTAGAAAATCACTTAAATGTCTTTAAAAGGTCAAATGACCCCTAGAATTTTCCAAAATTTCACATTACAGTTGTAGTAGTGCACGTTAGACGTAGAAAAATTTGAAGGCCGTAAGAGGAAGCTATCTCCTGTTCATCATCAAACATGCATTATTCCCTCTCGGAACCATGAACCTTCTAGCGAGTTGCTCCGGTTTGTGAGGGGGTGTGTCCAAACTTTCGTTAAACATGCCAATTTCTTTACCACATCATCTTGGTGGATGACATTAAATCAAGCAAGGTTTCATGTTTTTCTGATCATTTTTTAATTTTTTGAATTAAAATGCCATGGCATGCACTCCATGCATGTGCCCATGCCTTGACACCAATATGTTTGAAAATTTCTTCTAATTTACTGCACATGGAATTAACTCGCGCACAAGTACACAAAAATATGATTTTTCAAACCGTTATGGTTAGGCGTTGCATGTAGATGTAGTTCAAATTTGAATTACGGTCACTAAATGGTTAGAAAATCACTTAAATGTCTTTAAAAGGTCAAATGACCCCTGAAATTTACCAAATTTTCATATGACAGTTGTATTAGTGCATGTTAAATGTAGGAAAAAAATTTGAAGGCCGTAAGAGGAAGCTATCTCCCGTTCATCATCAAACATCGGAACCACGAACCTTCTAGCGAGTTGCTCCAGTTTGTGAGGGGTGTGTGTCCAAACATTCGTCAAACATGCCAATTTCTTTACCACATCATCTTGGTGGCATGACATTACATCAACCAAGGTTTCATGTGGTTCTGATCATTTTTCTATTTTTTTGATTTCAAATGCCATGTCACTCTATGCATACGTATGCATGTGTCCATGTCGTGAGACCAATATGTTTAAAAATTCTTTCTAATTTACTACACATGGAATTAACTCACACACAAGTACACATATATGATTTTTCAAACCATTTTGGTTAGGTGTTGCATGTAGATGTAGTTCAAATTTGAATTACGGTAATTAAATGGTTAGAAAATCACTTAAATGTCTTTAAAAGGTCAAATGACCCCTAGAATTTCCAAAATTTCACATTATGGTTGTAGTACTGCACGTTAGATGTAGAAATGTTTTGAAGACCATAAGAGGAAGCTATCTCCCGTTCATCATCAAACATGCATTATTCCCTCTCGGAACCATGAACCTTCTAGCGAGTTGCTCCGATTTGTGAGGGGGTGTGTCCAAACTTTCGTCAAACATGCCAATTTCTTTACCACATCATCTTGGTGGATGACATTAAATCAAGCAAGGTTTCATGTTTTTCTGATCATTTTTTAATTTTTTTTGAATTAAAATGCCATGGCATGCACTCCATGCATGTGCCCATGCCTTGACACCAATATGTTTGAAAATTTCTTCTAATTTACTGCACATGGAATTAACTCGCGCACAAGTACACAAAAAATATGATTTTTCAAACCGTTATGGTTAGGCGTTGCATGTAGATGTAGTTCAAATTTGAATTACGGTCATTAAATGGTTAGAAAATCACTTAAATGTCTTTAAAAGGTCAAATGACCCCTGAAATTTACCAAATTTTCATATGACAGTTGTATTAGTGCATGTTAAATGTAGGAAAAAAATTTGAAGGCCGTAAGAGGAAGCTATCTCCCGTTCGTCATCAAACATCGGAACCACGAACCTTCTAGCGAGTTGCTCCAGTTTGTGAGGGGTGTGTGTCCAAACGTTCGTCAAACATGCAAATTTCTTTACCACATCATCATGGTGGCATGACATTTCATCAACCAAGGTTTCATGTGGTTCTGATCATTTTTCTATTTTTTTGATTTCAAATGCCATGTCACTCTATGCATACGTATGCATGTGTCCATGTCGTGAGACCAATATGTTTGAAAGTTCTTTCTAATTTACTACACATGGAATTAACTCACACACAAGTACACATATATGATTTTTCAAACCATTTTGGTTAGGTGTTGCATGTAGATGTAGTTCAAATTTGAATTACGGTAATTAAATGGTTAGAAAATCACTTAAATGTCTTTAAAAGGTCAAATGACCCCTAGAATTTCCAAAATTTCACATTATGGTTGTAGTACTGCACGTTAGATGTAGAAATTTTATGAAGACCATAAGAGGAAGCTATCTCCCGTTCATCATCAAACATGCATTATTCCCTCTCGGAACCATGAACCTTCTAGCGAGTTGCTCCGGTTTGTGAGGGGGTGTGTCCAAACTTTCGTCAAACATGCCAATTTCTTTACCACATCATCTTGGTGGATGACATTAAATCAAGCAAGGTTTCATGTTTTTCTGATCATTTTTTAATTTTTTGAATTAAAATGCCATGGCATGCACTCCATGCATGTGCCCATGCCTTGACACCAATATGTTTGAAAATTTCTTCTAATTTACTGCACATGGAATTAACTCGCACACAAGTACACAAAAATATGATTTTTCAAACCGTTATGGTTAGGCGTTGCATGTAGATGTAGTTCAAATTTGAATTACGGTCATTAAATGGTTAGAAAATCACTTAAATGTCTTTAAAAGGTCAAATGACCCCTGAAATTTACCAAATTTTCATATGACAGTTGTATTAGTGCATGTTAAATGTAGGAAAAAATTTGAAGGCCGTAAGAGGAAGCTATCTCCCGTTCGTCATCAAACATCGGAACCACGAACCTTCTAGCGAGTTGCTCCAGTTTGTGAGGGGTGTGTGTCCAAACGTTCGTCAAACATGCCAATTTCTTTACCACATCATCTTGGTGGCATGACATTACATCAACCAAGGTTTCATGTGGTTCTGATCATTTTTCTATTTTTTTGATTTCAAATGCCATGTCACTCTATGCATACGTATGCATGTGTCCATGTCGTGAGACCAATATGTTTGAAAATTCTTTCTAATTTACTACACATGGAATTAACTCACACACAAGTACACATATATGATTTTTCAAACCATTTTGGTTAGGTGTTGCATGTAGATGTAGTTCAAATTTGAATTACGGTAATTAAATGGTTAGAAAATCACTTAAATGTCTTTAAAAGGTCAAATGACCCCTAGAATTTCCAAAATTTCACATTATGGTTGTAGTACTGCACGTTAGACGTAGAAAATTTTTGAAGACCATAAGAGGAAGCTATCTCCCGTTCGTCATCAAACATGCATTGTTCCCTCTCGGAACCACGAACCTTCTAGTGAGTTGCTCCAGTTTGTGAGGCGTGTATGTCCAAACTTTCGTCAAACATGCCAATTTCTTTACCACATCATCTTGGTGGCATGACATTACATCAACCAAGGTTTCATGTGTTTCTGATATTTTTTTGGAATTAAAATGCCATGTCACTCCATGCTTAATTGTGTCATAGCCGTTAGACCAATATGTTTGAAAATTCCTTCCAATTTACTGCACATGGAATTAGATCGCACACAAGTGCACGAAAAATGAGTTTTCAAACCATTGTGGGTAGCTCTTGCATGTACATGTAGTTCAAATTTCAATTATGGTCATTAAATGGCTAGAAACTCACTTAAATGTCTTAGAAGGTCAAATCACCCCTAAAATTTTCCAAAATTTGACATGACAGTTGTTTTAGTACTACAAAGTTTCTCGTTCATTTAAAACACCATCCGTTGGCACTTCATTCCAAATTTTTCTTTCACATCTAATAAAAAATATCTATAACATCACACAGTTGTTTTCTAGGAATCATTTAGGATGAAAATATATGGGTCTATTTAAGTCTCCCTCCTTAAGCTTCGTCGGCTCGTCTGCTCTTGTGCTGGCAACCCCTGAATCCACGAATCTCGATCCCCATTCCCGCACCCCCTTCTTGCAAAGATGATGCCGTGGAAACACTTCATGAAGGCCCGTACGATGGCCGCGTCCCCTCCCCCCCGAGCGCCGCCACCTGCGCCGAGGGCACGGCCGCCTACGCCGAGAGTGCCGCCGCATCCGCATTGAGCGCGGCTGCTTCCGCCGAGAGGGCGTCTGCGGCAGCCGACAAGGCAGCTGCAGCAGCCGAGACGGCTGTAGCAGCTACTGCGACGGAGGCTGCAAACACCGAGAGCGCTCGAGCTACCGTCCGTGCCGCTGATGTCGCCCTGGCCCGGGTCGAGGCCATCCACGGCAAGATCGAGGATGCACACGCTAAGATATTCCAGGCCACCTCGGACTCCGGCATACAACCCACGTCTGAAAAGGCGGCGGTGGCCATGGAGCACCTGCTTCCTCATGAGGTCACCGACCGGGAGCTAGAGATGCAAGAGGCGGCAGAGATCGAGGAGCGCCGGGAGGAGGAGTTGCGCGTGGCCGAGGTCAAGGTAGAGAAGAGTCTGTCTGTTGAGGAATCGGCGGTGGAGTACCAACGCGAGCTCTGGCACAGCCACTACTACAAGAACTACAACCTTGAGGGCGTCGTCGTGGATGAGGACGAGGACAAGGATGCGGTCGACTTCAGCAGGGGGGACGCGGAGTCCACCAACGGCAGCATGTCGCCAGGACAAGTCATCGACGTCTCATCTCACACCGACGATGCATAAGCCAGCGCGGCGGTGGATTTTTAATTATGCGTACTTAGGCTTTGTTTTTAATGCTGGTCTTTTGTTAGAGCAATGTTTAGGTCAACTAGCTCTGTGTAATTACAATAATTGCTCGATTCAGTAAGTGTGGTATGTCTGTTGTACGCTCTTTTGTGTGCCCAAATTAGCAAGCGATGTTAAATTATGCAATGACATACCCGGGGAAATTTACACCAAAATTTGAATTATCAAACTCATCCCATGCGCGTAAAGCAGAAGAATCGTTTGTGATGCACACAATCGTTCAAAGTGAATGGTCCGGCGGCACCGCGCGCGTTCAAAGTGAATGTGCCCATGCCTTGAGACCAAAATTTGAATTATCAAACTCGTCACATGCGCGTAAAGCAGAAGAATCGTTTGCGATGCACACAATCGTTCAGAGTGAATGGTCCGGCGGCACCGGGCGCAAAGTTTCCCTCCACATTTCCAAAATTTTGGCCTACTGCCAAAATATCTACCCCCGCCCCCTTACCCACCCCCTTTTCTCCCCAACCACAAGTCACATTTCCCTTGTTCCCTCCTTCCTTCCTTCCTTGCTAAGCTATAGCTGCTTCCTCGCTCTCGCTGCCTCGCATCCTACCGCCAGGGTCGCCATGGTCTTTTTCAAAGACATCTCCAACGGTTCCTCCTCCGGAGACTACTCCTTCACCACCCGGGTATGCCTCTCTTCTCTCTCTCGGGCTATGACTTGGAATGAAGGATTTTTACCCAGAGGTCGATTTGAGTAGTTTCTTCCTCTTGTAGCTCCCTAAGACCATTAGTGGCAACGAATGGAGCGGGGTGGCTGAAGATCTATCTGTTCGTTGTCACCATCAATCTCCATGCGTGAAGCTAGTTGCATTTGATTCTGTGGATAGTGGGAGGAAGTTTCTGGCATGTGCAGAGAAGGTTAGACCCTCTTTCGTTGTTGCAAATCATTTGTTAGATGTGATTCAGACACTGTCATGGTCCCAACCCATTCGTACCACACCTTCAACCAAACGCATCCTAAGACAATGTCACAGTTTGTACCTAGTATCTTAAATTGTTGCCATCTCATCAGCGGTGCCATTAGAAAATTATTTGGCACCGCTTCAACAGTTTGTGCAGCCAACTTTGGTCCACACATCCGAGCAGCCAAGCAGTAAAATACTAAATCTTTATGGCACGAAGGAACTGGGCATCAGAGCAACTACGTGCTCTGGAGTCCGGGTCCTTGATTTTTTTTTCTGCTGCATCGGCTCGCCAGTGTAGGGCACCGGTGCGAGATGTAGGAACAATTGTCTTTACCCCAGTTTTGGCACACATAGTGGACGGCCTTAGTGCTATTAGTTCTATGTTACTAAATTTGTGCATGTACACACCTGTTAGTATCAATTTGTTGTCATCTAAACATTGTCACTATGCTGTTGCAGTTATATTTACCTTCCTCATAAAATGTTCAATTTGTTATTTATTGTACATGAGTAAGAACTTGTAGCATTGTTGTAGTTAATTATAGCTTCTGATGTTCCAGAATTTGGTTGTTGTCTCAGTACCAATTATTTCATTTGCACATTGATCTTTTGGAGACGATATGTCATAATTAACATGTTTCTTCGGTTTTTCAAAATAAGCATTGGTGATTTCCTATGTTGCTATAAACTCATTTCCCCTACAATTGTTATTGATCTAGTTTTAAATATTATAGGATAAACGGAAGTGTTCTTGGAGTGGGTTGATCAAGAGTGGCCACAGTCTTTGAAGATGTGCCTAACGAAGCTCTGGAGCATGTATGAGGAAGAGAACACACGTAGGCTTGGAGAAAGTCTTGTCAACGTTGAAGCATATTTCATGATGCGGGATAAAAAGTTGAAGGTGGAGAATGAGCTCAGATTTTTTAAATCAGACTTTGCTAAGATGGTGTTGGCGAAGGAGGAGGCACTTTCCCAGTTGGCCCATGCAAAACGGGTTCTTACTAAACTGAAAGCAGAGGTGGATAAGACAAGCCTGGATGATCTCGATTAGGGAAATGAATATATTGTTCTTATGAAGTTGAACTAGCTATATGTTGTACTATGTTGTTTGCATGTAGCTACCATACTATGATGTTATAATATATTTTTGTGCCTGATATGAAATTGGCAAACAGATGTTCGATATGAAATGTGAATTTGCGTAATACTGGAATTATTAATTGTAAACTAATAAACCTTCTAAATGTGTCATGGATCTTTGCAAATGGTTCTAGCAGTAAAAGCTTGCGATGGATAGCCCAATGCCACACAGATTTCTTCATGAAATCGTGTGTGATATAGTTGATAAAAGCAAACAGTTAACCAAGGAAGACCATGTGTGATAGTTACACCTTTCAGACATGAGCCTACACATAAAACTGTGTGGGATGTACGTCCGAACGGAAACGTTTTCCCTGGATTGACTGTGTGAGATGTACATAAGAACAGAAATGTATTCCTTGGATTGATTGTGTGTGATATACATACGAACGGAAATGTTTTTCTGGGATTCACCGTGTGGGATGTACATACCTACAGAAATGATTTTCTCGGATTACTGTATGGGATGTACATACCTACGGAAATGATTTTCTCGCATTACCGTGTGGGATGTACATAACTACGGAAATGATTGGGTTTCGATGTCTCGCCCGATCGCACACGGCCCCAGCCTGGGTCCCAGGAGGGCCTATCCCCGATGATTTCTGGGTCATGTGGGAAGGACACCCTATTGCACACATTCAATTGGCGACGGTTCCAAATGTCGTCGCGGAAAGGGATTAAAAACCGTTTGTTTAGGACCGACGCGCACCACTGCAATCTCGCTTAGCAACCATCTTAGTGGTTCTTTCTTTACACTCATCAATGAAAATTCTCATAGCTTTAAGACACTCATTAATGTCATGCTTCGGTGGAATAGCTCTAAGTTTGAAAGAATCAATCTCAAGAGAAATTGTATCCACATTCCTAGCCAAATCATCAATCTTAAGCAATTTTTCTTCAACCATAGCATTGAAATTCATTTGTGAACTCATAAATTCTTTAATACTAATCTCAAGATCAGAGGGCATATTATTATAATTTCCATAATAATTGTTGTAGAAATTACCATAACTAGTCGCCAACCCGTGCATTCGCACGGGATAGTGTATAAAATACTTGTAAGTACTTTCTAAGATTTTAGGTGCATTGTAGATATTTGGCTGTTGCATCCTTCATAAATGTGTGCCTTTTACCGATATTGAATTTGCTACAACATTGACTTTTTCATATTTATAGTTTATTCTTGTAACTATGCATAAAGAATATATTTGGGTTCCTTATTTATATTTTGATGGATTTGATCAACACAATTTTCATTATTTTATTTCGCATTTTATTAAAACTTCAAGATTCCAGCTCTATTTATGTTTTTTTAACACAACTCTATTTATGTTTGAAGTGCATCATTGTGCACACTTTAATTTGCACTCCGTTTATTTGTATACTTCATTTCATCTCGACTTTTCCGATAGTAGTATATAATTTGCATCCCTCTACATATATGAAAGGAAAATCCTTTTTGGCAAGTAGATTTAAGTCACATAAGACATACAATTTTTTTCTCTATTACTTCATAAATATGGGGAAGCACATTTGTATCTGAATCAACTTGGATATAAAATATCAAGTCTCTTCTTCTAGATGATAGATTTGGGAGCACTTCTCTTCTGCTAGCTTGGAAGCACCGCAGGTAGAAGAATAATGAAACTAAGAAAGCTAGTTTATGGAGTTACACATTATAAAGGCAATGGTTAGCAAACTACTCGGTATTGTAGCTCCAAGCTAAACTTCCCTTTGGTTAGTAAAAAGGAATTCTTATATTGATTCTGAAAGTGCGTTATATCGACTAGAGGGGGGGTGAATAGGCGATTTTTATGAAAGTCTTCAAAACGTGGAAGTTTCGAAGACAAACGATAGAAATAAACCTATTACCATGCAGCGGAAGGTAGACGACACTAGGCAAACCATAGTCAAGTATTCAATGGAGTGAGAGCACAATGACTAATAGCAGCAATGTAGTAAGGATCAGGTAGGAAGATGTTATGAAGCCAAATAGAACACGCAGTCACTCAGTGAAGACAAAAGATAGTGCAAACATACAATGACTTCACAAGGAGTAACAGTAAGTAAAGGGAAGGGAAGGATGAAACCAGTGACTCGTTGAAGACAATGATTTGTTGGACCAGTTCCAGTTGCTATGACAACTGTACGTCTGGTTAGGGCGGCTAGATATTTAAACCTGAGGACACACAGTCCCGGACACCCAGTCCTGAACATGCAGCTCAGGACACCCAGTCCTCACCGTATTCCCCTTGAGCTAAGGTCACACAGACCTCGCCCAATCACTCTGGTAAGTCTTCAAGGTAGACTCCCAAACCTTCACAGACTTCGTTCACCAGCGATCCACAATGTCTCTTGGATGCTCAGAACGCGACGCCTAACCGGCTGGAGGATTCACAGTCCTGAAGTGTAATAAGTCTTCAGATCACATAGACAAGAAGACTTAAGTGATGCCTGATTCTCTTTGGCTCTGGGTGGTTAGGGCTTTATCCTCGCAAGGAATTCTCTCTCAAAGGCTTCGAGGTGGGTTGCTCTCAAACGACAAAAGCCGTACTCTAACTCTGAGCAGCCAACCGTTTATGGTTGTAGGGGGTGGGCTATTTATAGCCACTAGGCAACCCGACTTGATTTGTCCGAAATGACCCTGGGTCACTAGGGAACTGACACGTGTTCCAATGGTCAGATTTCAAACTCACGCGGCAGCTTTACTTGGGCTACAAGCAAAGCTGACTTGTTCGACTCTGGACAAGTTTCGCTCTCATAGTCTTCACTCGAAGACATAGGTTTTGGTTAAGCATCACTTCAGTCATTCTGACTGGTTCACTTGGACCCCACTTAACAGTACGGTGGTTCCTATGACTCAACAAAGAAGAAACAGAACTACAACAGATCTAAGTCTTCGAGCTCCATAGGCTTCATGCGATGTATTCTCTTGTCATAGTCTTCAGTGTGAGTATCTTCACATACCACCTTTGACATCAATGTCTTCATACATTTTTAGGGGTCATCTCTGGTAGGAAAACCGAATCAATGAGGGACTTCTACCTGTGTTATCCTGCAATTCTCACAAACACATTAGTCCCTCAACTAGGTTTGTCATCAATACTCCAAAACCAACTAGGGGTGGCACTAGATGCACTTACAATCTCCCCCTTTTTGGTGATTGATGACAAACTAGTTGAAGTTTTCAACGGGGAATATAATATGTGAAATTGTAAAGGATAAGGAATTGTCTTCATAAGTTGCAAGGGCTCCCCCTGAAGATGTGCATATAAGTAATTTGCTTTTGTATTGCAAATGCACATGGTAGGTTGTACTTGTGGAGATCCTCTTCAACTTATGATGACAATTCATTATGCATGTGAAGATATGTGAAGATAATGACATGCATAATGGAAAATGGACGTCTGCAAAATGATCTAAGTGCGGAATTTATCGTCGCACATGCGGAATTTATCATCGCATCACAAAGTGGCAAATAAGTAGCAGACGACCATTGAGTTTAAGTGTTACAACTCAAAGAACCAAATGTATCAAAACGAGAGTTGTAAACACGAAGCAAAATATAAAGCACCCGCCCATATGGACCCGCTTGAAGACTATCAAACTCATATGCTTCTCCCCCTTTTGTCACTAAGGACCAAAAAGGTTTGAAGACATAGAGCATCTACTCGTTCCCATGAAGAGTAGGTGAAGCAGCAGGGTCGTCGGTGGTGTTCGGCGGTGCAGAAGCAGTTGGAGCAGTGTCGAAGCATGCTGAAGGAGGTGGCGGTGAAGTGGCATCATCTTCATCCTCGATCACTCTTGCATTCACAGTTGCAGTAGAGGAAGAGAACTTAGAGTCTTCGAGAGATGGAGTGCGTCGCAGCACTGCCCTTCGAGGAGGTGTGGAGTCAAACTTGAAGCATTCAAAGAAGCCATCCTCTTGAAGATCATCTTCAGAACACATCAGCATCAGCCCTTTCCATGTGCGGCGAGAGGTTTCATGGGCAACAAAGGCATTCTTGGTGGCAAGATTGCGAATGCGATTAACATCCACCAAGAGGCTTTGCATTTAATGCTTCAGCCAGTCATGATGCCTATCCTGTTTCTGATGAAGAGCCACAAGAAGCTCTCGGTCATTGAGAACACGAGTGCGCTTCTTGGGTCGTTGGGCAATTGTGCTATCAGTGGCTTCAATGAGAGCAGGATGCGGTGCACGTGTAGTGCCAGCCAAAGGATACACACGAGTGACTGCTTCAACTCCTTCAATGTTCTGAGAAAAACTTTGATGCTCTGCATTCTGAAGACTTAGAGGTTCCTTGGCAGGCTCAGGATAGATGGCTTCAACAGACATATCCACATCAGGCAGAAAGATCCGATGATTGCGAGTAGATGGCTGATATGAGATAGCGGAGTGAAGTTTGATCAGCCGCATTACCCATGGGGCGTAGAACTTCAAGCCAAAAAGATCAGAGCCTGATGCAGCAAGTTGGCGAATGAAGAAGTCCTGTGCATTGAAGCATTTGCCATGAAGAATATAGAAGACCAAAGTCTTCATTGCACCTTCCAGCTTGGCATGTGGAGAGTGCCCTTTGATGGGCCAGAGAGTTTGCCTTATGATGTGATAAATAGTCCTTGGCAGATACTCTAGGTCTTCAACAAAGAACTCTTTGGGATATGCAGCATCTTGGGGTAATGGCTTCATCATACTGAGCATCTGACTCATGTTAGGTTCAGGCTTCTGAAAGATGCTCTCCACAGCTTCACTGTGAAGTTGACAACCAAATTCGTAGAGATCGCCGGGAGTGGGTAGACCAGTGAGCTCAATGATGTCAAAGGATTTGGCTTCGTGATGAACATTTCCTGTCATCCACTCCAGGACCCAAGTCTTCGGATCTCTGTTATACCCGCGGATGTGAAGTGTGGCATAGAATTGGAGCAGCAACTCTTCATTCCAATGCTCTTAGTCAGTGACGAATGGCAGCAACCCAACCTCTTTGAAGCAATCCAGAGCTTCTTCCAGATAGGGCAGACCAGCTATTGCTTTAATGTCAAGACGCTTGTGTGGGAAGATGCGACCTTGATTGTAAAGAATGCAGGAGTAATAGCTTCACTGCGGATAGCTCCAGAACCGATCAGATGATATTCTTTCCCGTGAGTAGGGGTTCCTGGAGCTATTGAAGAATGTGTTGTCTGCTCTGAAGCCATTGATATTGAAGGATCCAGGTGCTGATGCAGGACCTGGGAACCTAGGCAATCTTGGGATTGGCTTCTGTACCTGAGGCCTGTGCTCAACATGATAGTCGAACTGAGGACCAGCAGCAGGCGCGAGAACAGAAGCAGTGGGATCAGTGGCTTCGCTGACTTCTGGTGCTTTTGTTGGGGAGGGCTCCACATTAGCTTCAGCCATGACAGCGTCAGTGGCTTCATTGGTGTTGGTGGTGGCAGCCTCAAGATTTTCAACCTCCACTTGACGAGCTGGAGGGTCGGTCACAGTCACGTTCTCCTCGAGAACCACTTCTTGGTGGGACAGGGGAGTAGCAGCTTGTGGGGCTTCGTCTTCATCGGCTGATGCAGCCGGAATGTCTTCAGCAGCTTTAGCTTTAGACGCAGAGACTGGAGGCCTTGGTCCTTTGTGAAGCCTGCGCAACGCTGGCGATGCCTGTGGAGTTGGTGTTGGCTGGGCCTCAAAGTCTTCTTCCTCTTGTGGGTGATCAGCCCATGAAGCATCCTGAGCAATTGGCGTCAGAGGACGACCAATGCTGATGAGTTCGCTGTGCGTTAGCACAGGCGATGATACCTGTTGGTGCTCGAGCTGAGGAAGGACTGCATCATCTTCAACATGGTCATGGTGACCAATGTCTTCAGCAGCAATGGGATCAGCTGTTGGAAAGTCTTCAGCTTCATGAGCCTCTGTGAAAGCAGGCTCATGGACAGTCAGTTGACGTTCTTGTGGTTCAGCGTCAGGGTGAACCATGGAGATGGGTTCAACAATCAAGGGCTTTGTGGGAGCAGCCCGTTCCTTCTTGGTCTTCCTCTTCTTCTTGGAGGGGGCAGTAGGAGAGGCTTCAGGATGTTTCCTCTTCCTGGCTTCAGCCTCAGCAGTCCTCGTCTTCTTCAGCTCTGAAGCGGTTGACCGGGCCTTTGGCTTCGAGCCAGTCATACTAGTTGGGAAGACAATGGGATCTGCTTCCTGCCTTGGTGCGAGAGGTTCGGCCACAATGGGCTTCTTCTTCTGCTTAGCAGCCATCCTGGGATCAATGCCCGGACGCCCAAGGGCCTTGCGCTTCTCAGCTTCGTTGTAGCCTTGCACACACTTGTCAGCCAGGCTCTTCATGCGCTCCCGAGAACCCTGAGCTTCTGCGCGTTTCTTGAGAAAGGCTTCTTTGATCTCGTGCAGCATAATCTTGAAGTTTTTCACCTCTTGCACGTTGAGCTTGGCCATATGCTTGTTGAACTGAGCTTTTTCATAGTCAATCTTTTGCTTCAGTTCGACGATGCGCTGAGCGAGAGCTAGCTCTGAAGCAATGACGCCATGGAAGGCGACACTGAGGCCAATGGGTAGTTGCAGATCTTCGAAGCTGATGTTTGGCGTGTCAAACCACTCATCAATGAAGTTGTGGATGATTGTCATGTCAAAGAGAGGCGGATCATTGAAGATTTCTGCTTCTTCTTTGCTCTTGATGAGTTGCTCAAGAGCGTCATCTGCAAGATCTTCATCACTGGACAGATCAATGGCATCGTTGCGCAGAATGGCAGCAGCTGTCAGCTCTTGGCCGGTGTGTGGCAGAGGCATCTTGACCTTCTGGGGCTTGGAGATGCATGACAAATCTTCAGACTGCACACTGTCTTCAGGAGGTGCAGTTGCCAATGGCTTCGCTCGTGAGATTTTTGGTGTAGAGGCAGGCTTGGAAGCTTTTGGTTGCTTCAGTTTCTTTGGATTCGGCGCTGCAGGCGCTTCATCTGAGTCAGCGTCATCTGCAGGCTCATTTACGGCAGTCCCTTGAACCACTATGTGGGTGATGAGACCTTCAAGGTTGTAGAAGGGCCCAAGAAGATTGGGTTCAGCTTCGCAAGTTCCATTGGCACGGGGAGCAGAGGGACCAGGGTTGAAATCTAATCCCAAAGTCTTCTTGTTCTGCTTCGCTGAGTTCTGAGCAAACTGGAAGTTGCGCTTAAACAGATTGTCGTCACGACACCATAGCAGTGACGATGGGTCAGCATCCGCAGGCTGTGGTCCACGGACCATGCAGGGATAGAAGCCTTGTTCAATGGCTTCATCTCTGGTCCTGGGTTGAAGATTTTTGTAGAGGATGTCTCCCCATGGTCGCTTGATGGCATTCTTTTCAGCATATTCCTTTGTCACAAATCTGTACTTGAACCACTGTTCTGCCCAATAGCGTCGAATCCATTGGATTCATGTCTTGCGCTGATTGTAATCCTCTTCAGGATCTGTCTTGTACAGCTCTGAGAGGTCATCGGGCAGATCTCTTGATGTTTCTCCTCGACGCTTTCTGCCACCCTTCCTTGCTGATTTCTCTAAATCCATGAACTTTAAACTGAAAGGCTTCAATACGTTCAAAGGCTTCAAAGGCTTTCGCTTGCTGGACAGACAGGAACTGGCTTCGGGAGAATTTATGTGATACTGTAAGAATTCTGCAAATGAATGCAGACTATGAGAACCAAGGGATTCTCCCACGGACATGTACCTGTGACAGCATTAAGGTGCGAGGGAAGGGGAAGAGGTCATATGCATTCTCAGAAGATTTTGAAGATAAATCAGTTTAGAAGACATTGACCTCATCGTGCGAAGACATTCACTCATAGATAAGGAGTTGGTTCCAGATTTGTACGAATCCACGGAACAGTACAAGTGAGGAATCTAACTACTTTGTGAAGCATAAGTGAATATACTAGGCATGTTATGAGATGCAGTATGAAAGAGATCCAACTTGTGTGAATAGAAACTGCTTGTGGTAGAAAGTGATAAAGCTATAGGATCAAAGGGGCTGTAAAAAGGAAGTTTTATTTACCACACGAAGAACTGCTAGACGGAGTGGAAGAGGAGGCCGAGAAGTTCGATCGTCCGTGCCCTAACTTGGCGACGAAGAACACCTATGGCGACGGCGGAGAAGAGGATGTCCGCGGTCGGCGTGAAGACGGCGTCGAAGAGGTTGCGGCAGCAAAGTGCTTCATCGCCGGCGTCGTCGAGGGCTAGCGGTGGCGCTAGGGTTCTTGCGAGAGTGGAAGAAGAGATAATGACTGCTGTGAGGTGTGTATTTATAGGTACAAGGGCGGCACTGCATTATTACACAGGTGCCCCTGGCGATTCACATATGAGGAACATGTGGCCATCATGCAGCATATCGGGGGTTGTTCCACGTCCCACGCACGCCTGGATTGTCGGGTGGTCGTTCCCACTTCTCCGGGTTTCAGGTGAAAGAATGAGCATTGAAAACGGACTTAATGTTTGTCTCTGTATCTTCTGCTGACAAGGACGCAGAGAAGACATTCGACAGTTTCAATAGAATGCATATGATTTGGAGAGATAGAGTTTGAGATATAAAGCATAGAGAGGTTGGGGTCCGATCACATTCACTTAGTTCAAAAGATTCAACAAGAAGACATAGCTATAAGTGAATGATGTAGAGGACAGAACACTAGTATATATATATATATATATATATATATATAATCAACATAGTGAAGATTATCATGAAGACATGTTGAGATTGAAGCCAAACCAAATGTGAAGACATAGCAAATGTAACACCATGAGTGAAACACTTCAAACAGAACATTTGGTGGTGGCGTTACCCACCGTATAGGAAGTATTAGACCCAGACACGGCGCACAATTATCGTGGCGCTCTGAAGTCAAATTCCACATTAATGTATTCACACTTAGAATGTATGTCTTCATTGAATGAAGATATACTTTACTTCGTGTGTTGCACATCTAAGTCATCAATATGCATAAGTGTTAGGATGTGTGCCTGATCACATGACATTTGAGGATTCCAAGATATTTAGCTCATACCATAACTTGCAAAATCTCTTTTCATCCAAGGGCTTGGTGGAGATATCTGCCAATTGCTCTTCAGTGTTGACGTGTGTGATATCAATATCTTCCTTCACAACATGATCTCTGAGAAAGTGATGACGAATTTCAATGTGTTTTGTCTTCCAGTGCTGAACTGGGTTGTTGGCAATCTTGATGGCGCTTTCGTTGTCGCAGTAGAGTGGCACTTGCTTCAGATGAATGCCATAGTCCTTGAGTGTTTGCTTCATCCACAGAAGCTGAGCGCAGCAAGATCCAGCAGCAATGTATTCAGATTCAGTAGTGGAGAGAGATACACAGTTCTGCTTCTTTGAAGACCAACATACAAGTGATCGTCCCAGAAAATGACATGTGTCTGATGTAGACTTGTGATCCACTTTGTCACCAGCATAATCAGCATCCGAGAATCCAACCAGATCAGACTCTGAGCCCTTTGGATACCATAATCCTAGAGTTGGGGTGTGAGCCAAATATCGAAGAATTCGCTTCACAGCTAAGTGATGCGACTCCTTTGGTGCCACTTGAAATCAAGCACATATGCAAACACTAAGCATAATATCTGGCCTAGATGCACATAGATAAAGCAAAGAACCAATCATGGAGCGGTATACCTTTTGGTCGAACTCTTTACCATTGTCGTTAGGACCCAGATGATGCTTGGCTGGCATTGGCGTCGTGAAACCTTTGTAGTCTTGCATACCGAACTTCTTCAGGCAATCTTTGAGATACTTCTCTTGAGATATGAAGATGCCGTTGCGTTGCTGTCGTATTTGAAGACCAAGGAAGAACTTCAGCTCTCCCATCATGGACATCTGATATTGCTCTTGCATCATATATCCAAACTCTTCACTGTACTTCTGATTGGTGCAGTCGAAGATAATGTCATCCACATATATTTGGCACACAAACAGTTCACCATCATATGTCTTCGTGAAGAGAGTGGAGTCGAGGGAACCCGGTATGAAGCCTTTGCTCTTCAGGAAGTATTTGAGTGTGTCATACTAGGCCCGAGGGGCTTGTTTGAGGCCATACAATGCCTTGTTGAGCTTGTATACCATGTCAGGATGTTTTGGATCTTCAAAGCCAGGCGGTTGTGCAACATACACTTCTTCTTCAATCTTGCCATTGAGAAAGGCGCTCTTCACATCCATTTGATATAGAAGTATGTTATGATGGTTTGCATAGGCCAGTAGTATGCTATGGCTTCAAGTCTAGCCACGGGAGCAAATGTTTCATCGAAGTCAATGCCTTCCACTTGAGTATATCCTTGAGCAACGAGACGAGCTTTGTTTCTGACAACTTGACCATGCTCATCTTGCTTGTTGCGGTATATCCATTTGGTGCCTATTATGTTGTGCTTCCGAGGATCAGGACGCTTAACCAGTTCCCATACATTATTCAGCTCAAACTGTTGAAGCTCTTCTTGCATAGCTTGAATCCATTCAGGTTCCATGAAGGCTTCTTCAACTTTCTTGGGTTCTGTTATTGAGACGAATGCGAAGTGCCCACAGAAATTTGCTAGCTGAGTTGCCCTTGAATGAGTGAGCGGATCGGGTGCATTGATGCTATCAATTATTCTCTCAATCTGCACTTCATTGGCAACACGAGGATGTACAGGGCGAAGGTTTTGCTCTTGCTGATCATTGTCATTGTTAGTGGGATTGTCTTCAGGCTGAGCATTGTCTTCAGGCTGATTAGGTGCGGAGATGATAAGTTCCTTTTTAGGTTGAGCTTCAGAGGGTATGATTTCTCCGGTTCCCATAAGCTTGATTGATTCGCTGGATGGAACTTCATCTAGCACATTTGGGAGGTGCTCTCTTTGTGAACCGTTAGTCTCATCAAACCGCACATCCACTGTTTCAACCACTTTATAATGAAAGAGATTGAAGACTCTGTAGGAGTGCGAATCCTTTCCATATCCAATCATAAAACCCTCATGTGCTTTTGGTGCAAATTTTGAAGTGTGATGTGGATCCTTGATCCAGCACCTGGCGCCAAATACTCTGAAGTAACTGACATTTGGCTTCTTGCCAGTAAGGAGCTCATAAGATGTCTTGTTCAGAAGCTTGTGAAGATAAACATGATTGATTGTATGGCAGGTAGTATCAATGGCTTCAGGCCAGAATTTTCTTGGAGTCTTGTATTCATCAAGCATCGTTTGGGCCATCTCAATGAGTGTTCTGTTCTTGCGTTCGACGATGCCATTCTGCTGTGGCGTGTACGGGGCTGAGAATTCATGTGTGATGCCCAAGGTATCAAGATATGTATCAAGGCCGGTGTTCTTGAATTCAGTGCCATTGTCACTTCTGATGTGCTTTATCTTGGCGCCATAGTTGTTCATTGCTCGATTGGCGAAGCGTTTGAAGACATCCTGCACTTCAGTCTTGTAGAGGATTATGTGCACCCAAGTATATCTATAATAATCATCAACAATGACAAAGCCATAGAGACAAGCAGTAGTAGTAAGAGTTGAGTAATGAGTGGGACCGAAAAGATCCATGTGGAGCAGTTCGAAGGGTCGAGTAGTTGTCATGATTGTCTTTGAGGGATGTTTGGCCCTCGTCATCTTTCCTGCTTCACAGGCACCGCATAAGTGATCTTTCTTAAACTTGACGCCCTCGATGCCTATGACATGCTTATTCTTTGCAAGGGTGTGGAGGTTCCTCATGCCAGCATGCCCTAGCCTCCGATGCCAGAGCCAGCATTCTAAAGCTTTTGCTAGAAGACATACGGCAAGCTGTGGTCCTGCTAAGAAATCTACCACGTACAAATCATCTTTCCGATACCCTTCAAACACTAGAGACTTGTTAGATTCCATTAGAACAAGGCAGCGATATTTTCCAAATATTACGATCATGTTCAAATCGGAAAGCATTGAGACAGACATTAAGTTGAAGCCAAGGGATTCAACAAGCATGACTTTATCCATGTGTTGATACTTTGAGATTGCAACTCTATCTAGACCCAATACCTTACTTTTACCAGTGTCAGCAAATGTGATGTGACTCTTGTAGGATGGACGTAAGGTTGAGTCCATAAGAAGGCTTCTTTTGCCAGTCATGTGATTGGTACACCCACTATCAATAATCCATTCTGAAGACGCTGGTGTCGTACCCTACAGTGCAGTTAGGGGGATAGGCTTCACGAAGAGAATTGTGAAGCAAAAACATTTGACGAACCAGTGGGTTATGAAAGCTTAGATCCAGATTAGGACTAATAGGGAGAGTAGCAAGCGATTCAGGAACGAAGTACATAGTAAGACCATTCGGGCATTTGATCTTGCGCCCTACAAGATGTTTAAGGTCCCCAGCAATAGCGTTAGACGATTTTGGTTTTCTGCTGGAGACCTTTCCCTGCAAAAGAGAGTTAAGCTTTCTTAGCCACCCACATCTTCAAGGGTGTCTTAGAAGCAATAAGTCTAAGTGCAGCATCTGAGAAATTTGGCTTTGGAGCCCTAGCAAAAAGTCTTGCAGGCGGATAATAGTACTCATCAGAATAAGCAGAATAGTTCTTGGTCTTATGAACATGGCGGTTCAATGAACCGCGCTTATATTCATAGGCCTGAGCATGGTTTCCCTGCAAAACATTTGCGTTAGTGCGACTCAGGTGAGTCCTCTGTCTGTATGAAGCCTTTGGGTCGTATGAAGCCTGTGGTCTGGGGTTTGTCTTCTTCATCTGTGGTGTCGTGATGACATTCACAGGAAGATTTTCCAAAGGATTCATCAATGACAATGGGGTTAGCACAAGTGAAGCCATATAGATTGGATGGATCTGCTGAAGGTTCCTTTGCAGCAACCCATGTAGTTTTGGGGTACTGCTCAGGTTTCCAGTAAGAGTCATCAGCATTCATTTTCCTTACGAACCCAACACCCTCTCTCCTAGGGTTTTGGTTCAGGATCTGTCTTTTGAGGACATCACATAGTGTCTGATGCCCTTTGAGACTTTTGTACATCCCTGTTTCAAGAAATGTCTTCAACCTCGCATTCTCATCAGCAATAGCAGTGGAATCCTCAGCAGAGGGGTTAGTTCCCACATCAACAGTTGAAGATATTGCAACAGTAGCAGCAGTGGAACATTCAGCAACAGAAGTAGCATTATCACGCTCAATGCATTTAAGACATGGTGGTTCAAATCCTTCCTGAGCAGAACTGATCTGTTTGGCGCGAAGTGACTCATTTTCTTTTTGAAGATCTTCATGAGCTGCTCTCAATTTCTCAAGATCTTGCTTCCTTTGAAGATAATCATAGGAAAGCTTTTCATGAGTAGTTGAGAGCGTTTCATGACAACTTTCAAGTTCCTCATACTTAATGTGAAGATTTTTTATGTCTTCAATTAAGGACTCAGATCGAGTCATTTCAGCGCCTAACAGATCATCGCTTTTGTCTAACAGTTTTTGAATATGTTCCATGGCTTTCTGTTGTTCAGTTGCAATTTTAGCAAGTGTTTTGTAGCTGGGTTTTGAACCACAATCAGAGTCATCGTCACTAGATGTTTGATAGTGAGTAGTGCGTGTGTTTACCTTGGCACCACGTGCCATGAAGCAGTAGGTAGGAGCAGAGTAGTCCTTGTCATTTGCATCGGTGTCGGTGAGGAAGTCATTGCCTTCAGTGTTGAAGATGGACTTGGCAACGTATGCTGTAGCCAGACTTGCGACGCCAGAATCGGACTCCTCCTCAGACTCCACCTCCGCCTCCTCAGAAGCGGACTCCTCCTCTGAATCCATTTCCTTGCCAACAAACGCACGTGCCTTGCCAGATGAGCTCTTCTTGTGTGATGAAGACTTTGAGAAAGACTTGGAAGAAGACTTTGAGTATCTCTTCTTCTTCTTGTCGTCAGAGTCATATTCCTTGCTCTTCTTCTTCTTTCTGTTCTCATTGTCCCACTGCGGACACTCAGAGATGAAGTGGCCAGTTTTCTTGCACTTGTGGCATGTTTTCTTCTTGTAGTCATGAGCAGAAGCTTCATCATTCCTTGAGCTTGATCGTGAAGACTTTCTGAAGCCATTCTTCTTGGTGAATTTTTGGAACTTCTTCACAAGCATAGCAAGTTCCTTTCCAATGTCTTCAGGATCATCAGAACTGCTGTTAGATTCTTCTTCAGATGAGGAGACAGCTTTTGCCTTCAAGGCACGAGTTCGCCCATAGTTTGGACCGTAGATATCTCTTTTCTCAGAAAGCTGAAACTCATGTGTGTTGAGCCTCTCAAGTATGTCAGACGGATCGAGTGTCTTGAAATCAGGACGTTCTTGAATCATCAGGGCTAGGGTGTCAAACGAACTGTCAAGTGATCTCAGTAGTGTCTTGACGACTTCATGCTTGGTGATCTCAGTAGCACCAAGGGCTTGAAGCTCATTCGTGATGTCAGTGAATCGATCAAATGTGAGCTGGACATTCTCATTGTCATTTCTCTTGAAGCGGTTGAAGAGGTTGCGAACGACACTGATTCTCTGATCTCTCTGGGTTGAGACGCCTTCGTTGACCTTGGAGAGCCAGTCCCAGACTAGCTTAGATGTTTCCAAAGCACTCACGCGGCCATATTGTCCTTTGGTCAAATGACCACAGATGATATTCTTGGCAGTAGAGTCTAGTTGAACGAACTTCTTGACATCAGCAGCAGTGACACCTTCTCCAGCCTTGGGAACGTCGTTCTTGACGACATACCATAGGTCGACGTCAATGGCTTCAAGATGCATGCGCATCTTATTCTTCCAGTAGGGATATTCAGTTCCATCGAAGACGGGGCACACAACGGAGACTTTAATTATCCCTGCAGTCAACATAGCTAAAGCTCCAGGTGGTTAAACCGAATCACACAGAACAAGGGAGTACCTTGCTCTGATACCAATTGAAAGTGCGTTATATCGAGACTAGAGGGGGGTGAATAGGTGATTTTTATGAAAGTCTTCAAAACGTGGAAGTTTCGAAGACAAACGATAGAAATAAACCTATTACCATTCAGCGGAAGGTAGACTACACTAGGCAAACCATAGTCAAGTATTCAATGGAGTGAGAGCACAATGACTAATAGCAGCAATGTAGTAAGGATCAGGTAGGAAGATGTTATGAAGCCAAATAGAACACGCAGTCACTCAGTGAAGACAAAAGATAGTGCAAACATACAATGACTTCACAAGGAGTAACAGTAAGTAAAGGGAAGGGAAGGATGAAACCAGTGACTCGTTGAAGACAATGATTTGTTGGACTAGTTCCAGTTGCTGTGACAACTGTACGTCTAGTTAGGGCGGCTAGGTATTTAAACCTGAGGATACACAGTCCCGGACACCCAGTCCTAAACACGCAGCTCAGGACACCCAGTCCTCACCGTATTCCCCTTGAGCTAAGGTCACACAGACCTCACCCAATCACTCTGGTAAGTCTTCAAGGTAGACTCCCAAACCTTCACAGACTTTGTTCACCGGCGATCCACAATGTCTCTTGGATGCTCAGAACGCGACGCCTAACCGGCTGGAGGATTCACAGTCCTCAAGTGTAATAAGTCTTCAGATCACACAGACAAGAAGACTTATGTGATGCCTAATTCTCTTTGGCTCTGGGTGGTTAGGGCTTTATCCTCGCAAGGAATTCTTTCTCAAAGGCTTCGAGGTGGGTTGCTCTCAAACGACAAAAGCCGTACTCTAACTCTGAGCAGCCAACCGTTTATGGTTGTAGGGGGTGGGCTATTTATAGCCACTAGGCAACCCGACCTGATTTGTCCGAAATGACCCTGGGTCACTAGGGAACTGACACGTGTTCCAACGGTCAGATTTCAAACTCACGCGACAGCTTTACTCGGGCTACAAGCAAAGCTGACTTGTCCGACTCTAGACAAGTTTCGCTCTCATAGTCTTCACTCGAAGACATAGGTTTTGGTTAAGCATCAGTTCAGTCATTCTGACTGGTTCACTTGGACCCCACTTAACAGTACGATGGTTCCTATGACTCATCAAAGAAGAAACAGAACTACAACAGATCTAAGTCTTCGAGCTCCATAGGCTTCATGCGATGTCTTCTCTTGTCATAGTCTTCAATGTGAGTATCTTCACATACCACCTTTGACATCAATGTCTTCATACATTTTTAGGGGTCATCTCTGGTAGGAAAACCGAATCAGTGAGGGACTTCTACCTGTGTTATCCTGCAATTCTCACAAACACATTAGTCCCTCAACTAGGTTTGTCGTCAATACTCCAAAACCAACTAGGGGTGGCACTAGATGCACTTATAGATTCCCCTTAAAATGACTACTGTTCTTTGTGATTAGAGTAAAATGTATCTCTTGTAAGGGACTTTGATCCAACTCCCATGACTTCTCTAAACTCATGCTTTGATCATAGATCATCATCTAAACTTTCTAATTAGTCATAGTTGCTCCTCGTCATGCATATTCTATATTATCACCTTTACGTGCTATATTCGTTTATAGAAAACAACCATCAACATAATCCCGTAGTGATGTTGTCTGTACCCTTCTTAACTTCTACGGGGCTAGATATTAAGATGTACTAGCTACTTTTTCTTCCAATTACCGTCAACATGATGAAGTTGTCACTTTTCTTGGCTATATACCATATATTTAGTTATATTATATCGTTTCATATATAAAGTGACAATGATCAGGTTGTAGATCAGCCTAAACAATCTCGCCAATATTAAAAGATCAATCGGCCATCTGTTCTACCCTAGTACGTAACCGATGCCAATAAGTTGGTCAGAAGCAATACTAAGTTCAAAACTATAGTTCTAAGATTATCTGCAAATTTTTGGAAAGTTTTTTAAACTATATATCACCCAAACAATATTCTAATTAATTAAAAACAAATTATCAGAACATGTAATCAATTAACATTCACAAAATCTTTGAACTTCAGGATTAAATGAGAGGTAGCCATATATACATGATAAGCATAAATGCATGCCTAGTATTTAGCAATTTGTAGGTGTAGTGGAAGCGTTGAGCTTGTACAATAATTATATTTTTCTCTATTCTTACTCTAGCATTTGCGAATATCACATCATTTCTACATATGTTAACAAAACTTCTAAATAGAACATGTACATCTGAATTTTACATGACATAACTTCTCTACCTTGGGATTAATTTATTTGTATATGTTCCACCAGCCTTAGATCATCCCACTGGTTGTCATTGGTGCTCCTACTAATAATACAAAAATGAAACAAACAGAATACATTCATGCATGCACTTCACACCAAATTAATAGCATTTAAAAACTGATTATTTCATCTCAAAGAGAATTAAAGAGTTTGAAAGAAAAATATTTATAGGATCTGTAGTTCCTTCAAGAAAAATAATCATACATGTGAACCTGTATACATGCATCTGAGACTGAATCATCTCGTTTCCACCATGGTTATTACTGCGACACCATCCCTTGTAGGTCTGGGGCCATGTAAATAAGATCTTATTATCTTCATCGACATTGGTGCGAATTTCTGCCTCACCTTTGCCACAAAGAACAATTTAGTAAGTGTCATAGCTAATGACGTTTGTTTGCATGCACTTCAGGTAGTTTAGTTTCTCTCCACATACTGAATGCTTGAGCTTAGGAATTCAACATTGGAATCATCAGCCGGTCACAAAACAAACTAATTCATCATCGAAATATATATGGTTGATAACGAAAATCAAGTCAGTTAGCTATCTATATGATCTCGCAACCTTGCCAACTATGGCATACATGATGTAGCGCGCTGCCTCTTGTCATAAGTGGGTTGAAGGAGAAAAACTTAAATAAAAGTTGGTGGTCTTTCTTACATATAAAAAATAAAAGATTGATTGTGTTAGTTATAGGGAAAAATTAATTATGGTACTACACAACAGATTAGGTTTTATACTTGAGTCGATTTACCTTTCTTGATATGCACATAACTGGAGATCAATGATTCTTGAGATCCACATAACTGAAGTATTGATACATTAAGTTCGGGGGTACACAATCATTGAGAGATAGCCCAATTTTGACATGCTAAGGTACACAATGGAAAATCAGAGATGTGTGGATACAACTGTAAAGTTCAATATATGAAGCAATCAGAGAAAACAAATCATTCAGAACCAATGGTGTGTCTGTGTGTCGCTGTGGCTGGGGTATCAGCGTGCAGGTTATCTATCTACAACATTAACATGACAGCAACCATGAAGCCAGATATAGGGATGGATATACCATCACTGTTAGTGCACAACAAATTGGGCGTGCATGATCCGATGGCTAGACCTGCAGCTGTATTATGCCGACATCTAAAGTATCAACATGGTATGTGCCATGCACTTCGGCTAGATGGATTTGTCTCAATCAGATGAAAAAACAGTTCAGAACCAATGGTGTGTCCGTGTGTGGGTGTGGCTGCGGCATCAGGGTGCACGGCTGCCACCATGAACACCAGATAAAGAAATCGAGATGCGATCAAACTATTAGTGGGAAACAAATTGGGGGGGCATCCTCCGATGGCTAGACTCTGTAGTATGCCGCCATCTGGATCTACGTGGCCGGCGCATAAACTTCATCTAGATGGATTGATCTGCTTGTCACCTACCACATCAGATCTAAAGGGTGGCCTGGTGGCCCACATCTCGCTCACAAATTGGAGGTTGCCCAGAATTTTAGAGTGGCTGCAGTGTTTAGGAGTAGATTCGAGCACAACACAAACAAATCAAACAAGAAAAACTAATTGAATCTGAATCCGTAAGAAAAGATAGAATAGCAAACGAGGAAAACATCAGCAAAAAATTAGTGCGAGAAAAAAGAACTTGATCTAGATGAGGAGCAAATTGAGGCAGCAAGCCCCTTGAGTATGCCAGATCCATGCCCCAACATGCTTCAATTAGTTTGAGAGAGTTTTCTATGGAGGAGAGAGAAGGGATGGTGGAATAGGTTTCATGAGGGTGAGAGATAGAATAGAAAGGAAGGGACGATGGAATAGAGGTTTTGCTTTACATGGAGAGAGAGGGATGGTGGAATATTTTCCATAGGGAGAAAAATATGGAGGAAGCCACGATGGAGCAATAGATTGAAGGAAATTATGATCTGATCTCCTTTTCAACTTAAAAATAGGATCTGATCTCTTTATTTGATCATGCTAGTGAACGGGTCATGTTTTAGGATTAATATGGGAATTATTGGGCTAATATTCACCATAATAACTTGCTCCCACTGGATTAACGGCTCCTAATTACTGATTATTATGGTAATTTCTTGGGAGTCTATAATTAGTATAGGTATAGATTATTAGAGGAATTACTAGGAAACGGCAAATGATTAAAATTACCTCTATACGCGTTGTTACCAAAATTGTTCCTACCAACAAAATTCAAATCCATACATTCATTATTATTCTCAATCAAAGTAGACAAGGTCATATCATTAGGATCAATATAAGCACTCTTGATAGCAAATAATTTCATAAGTTCATCCATCTTTCCACTCAAAATATTAATCTCTTCAATCGCATGCACTTTTTTTACTAGTGGAAGATCTTTCGGTATGCCATTGAGAGTAATTAACAATAATATTATCTAGGAGTTTAGTAGCTTATCCTAAATTAATTTCCATAAAAGTACCTCCGGCGGCGAATCTAAAAGATTTCTAGAAGAAAAATTCAATCCAACATAAATTTTTTGCATGATCATCCACAAATTAAAACCATGAGTAGGGCAATTATGTATCATCAATTTCATCCTCTCCCAGGACTGTGCAACATGTTCCTGATCAAGTTGCTTAAAATTCATAATATCGTTCCTAAGGAAGATGATCTTAGCATGAGGAAAATACTTGGAAATAAAAGCATCTTTACACTTATTTCATGAATCAATACTATTTTTAGGCAAAGATGAAAACCAAGTTTTATCCCGAAGTGAAAACGAAAATAGCTTCAATTTAACAATATCATTATCCACATCTTTCTTATTTTGCATATCACGCAACTCAACGAAATTATTCGGATGGGATGCGGCATCTTCACTAGGAAGGCCGGAAAATTGATCTTTCTTAACAAGATTAAGCAAAGCGGCATTAATTTCAAAAGATTCCGCACTAGTGGCGGGAGCAATCGGAATACTAATAAAATAATTATTATTAGTGTTGGAAAAGTCACATAATTTGGTATTCTCGTGACAAAGCAAGCAATCCAACACATAAGCAAACAAAACGCAAACGAAAATACGAATGGAAGAAGGGCGAAGAAAAGGGCAAGTCTTTTCAAAAATTGTTTTAGAAGTGGGGGAGAGGAAAACGAAAGGCAAATGGCGAATAATGTAATGCAAAAGATGAGAGTTTATGATTGATACTTGGTAGGCTTGACTTGGCATAGATCTCCCAGGCAATGGCGCCAGAAATTCTTCCTGCTACTTCTTGAGCTTGCGTTGGTTTTTCCCTTGAAGAGGAAAGGGTGATGCAGCAGAGTAGAGATAAGTATTTCCCTCAGTTAAGAACCAAGGCATCAATCTAGTAGGAGAAGAACGGACAAATCACCAATACCTGCACAAACAATCAGACACTTGCACCCAATGGGATAAGGGGTTGTCAATCCCTTCACGGTCACTTGCAAAAGTGAGATCTGATAGAGATAAATAAATAAAACTAAATGAAAGATAAAATATTTTTGGGTTTTTTGGTTTATAGATCTGAAAATAAAATATTGTAAAATAGTAGATCGGAAACTAATATGATGGAAAATAGACCTGGGGGGCCATAGGTTTCACTAGAGGCTTTTCTCTTGAAGGCAAATAATATGGTGGGTGAACAAATTACTGTTGAGCAATTGATAGAAAAGTGCAAAGTTATGACGATATCCAAGGCAATGATTATGTAATATAGGCATCACGTCCATGTCAAGTAGACCGACTCCTACCTGCATCTACTACTATTACTCCACGCATCGACCAACTCCTGCCTGCATCTAGAGTATAAGTTCATAAAGAACAGAGTAACGCTTTAAGTAAGATGACATGATGTAGAGGAATAAACTCAAGCAATATGATGTAAACCCCATATTTTTATCCTCGATGGCAACAATACAATACGTGCCTCGCTACCCCTACTTTGTCACTGGGTGAGGACACCACAAGATTGAACCCAAAGCTAATCACTTCTCCCATTGCAAGAAAAACCAATCTAGTTGGCCAAACCAAACCGATAGTTCGAAGAGAATTACAAAGATATCAAATCATGGATATAAGAATTCAGAGAAGATTCAAATAATATTCATAGATAATCTGATCATAAATCCACAATTCATCGGATCTCGACAAACACACCGCAAAAGAAGATTACATCGGATAGATCTCTAAGAAGATCGAGGAGAACATGGTATTGAGAATCAAAGAGAGAGAAGAAGCCATCTAGCTACTACCTATGGACCCGTAGGTCTGAGGTAAAGTACTCACGCTTCATCAGAAGGGCAATGGAGTTGATGTAGATGCCCTCCGTGATCGAATCCCCCTCTGGCAGGATGCCGGAAAAGGCCCCAAGATGGGATCTCGCGGGAACAGAAGGTTGCGGCGATGGAAAAGTGTTTTCGTGGTTGCTTCTTGTGTTTCTGAAATATATGTGAATATATAGGGCCAAGGGCTAGGTCGGAGGAGTCCCGAGGGGGTGGCAAGGTAGCCCCCCTAGGGCGCGCCCTCCACCCTTGTCGCCGCCTCGCGGCTCTTCTGACTTGGACTCCAAGTCCCCCGAGTGTCTTCTGGTCCAAGAAAAATTATCGCGAAAGTTTTTTTTGTTTGGACTCCATTTGATATTTATTTTCTGCGAAGCTAAAAAACAAGGAAAAAATAGAAACTGGCACTAGACTAGGTTAATAGGTTAGTCCTCAAAATAATATAAAATAGCATATTAATGCATATAAAACATCCAAAACAGATAATATAATAACATGATAAAAAATTATAAATACGTTGGAGACGTATCAGTCAGCCACCCAGACGGCCCCCCGACCACTCCACCGTGTCGACTCGCCCCTCTGGGACACATGGTTCCAGGACGAGCACGACATGCGTTGGCAAACATTTTTTGCCGCCTGTGGTCGTAGCCCGCCCCATGTGTCCTAGAGTGCGCCTCGTGTGCATGTACCGGGCCCGCCAAGAGTGTGCGGCCGCACGCGGGTGCGCGGCGTGACGCCAACACCATCTCCCATCCCGTTCTGGGGGTCGTCGCCCCACCTCTGGACGCCCCCACCCTACATCGACCTGATGAGCGACGACGAGGATGGTGGCGCCTTAAGACGGCGGCTGCGACGACATCGACGGCGACGGCTTCTTCGGCCCGCGGGGCGCCTGCATTATCTTTTTTTTTTTGAATTTAATCATAAGTATTGTGCATTGGTCGTGAGCACGGCGGACTGATTAATTAAGTTATTTATGTTTTAAGCTATTCGACCATGCATTTTTTGGCTTTTCAATGCTTTTTTGGTATTTTTTATTTACGTCCACCACGAACAAGTTGGGGACGCGACAACGCGTTGGGTGCCTCGACACTAGGCGTCCGTTTTCTCGTCCTAAACGGACCAAATTCAAGCAAACGAACGTCTGTATGGGGTCGCGCGTTGGAGTTGCCCTAGAGGAAAACCTTCAATCTCAGTGGTCGTTTGCTCGCTGTCGCCATTGCTCGCGCTCGATGCCGCCGCGAAACCGAGCTTCACAGCAAGAGGGAGGGAGGATGATTGTCGGTGCCATGTCCACACCTAGCTGCCCATCCAAATTTGTTCATGTACAAATAGCAACTGGAAGCTCATTCTAAAGCGTGGTGCAGCCGACCATGGCTGTGCAGCCGGGACTACAGTCGTCATGCTAAGCGCTGTGGCGATTGAAGAGGAATTCCTAGCGACATTTTTTCACTTTTCGAGGTGATTGGGCTGCTTATGGGCTGCGCAAAGCTGCTGATTCTCGTTTGCAGTTCCCACAGTCCAATGGCTCATGAATGGGCAATACGTATAAGACATCCCTCTGCGAAGAATTTTTGTTAAGTTGTCAACATTTCTAAAAGGTGGAACATTTTTCAAATTGCCAAACATTTTTTTTGAATTGATGAACAGTTTTTAGAAATTCGTGAACATTGTTTTGAAAAAGTGAACATCTTTTCAAAATCATGAACATTTCTTGAAATCGTGAACATTTTCTTTTGAAATCGTAAACATTTTTCAAATTTGTGAACATATTTCGTAAGTGTAACTTTTTTCAAATTGCCGAACATTTTTTAGTTGATGAAGAGTTTTTAGAAATTTGTGAACAATTTTTTGGAAAAAGTGAACATCCTTTCAAAATCATGAACATTTCTTGACATCGTGAACATTTTTTTGAAACCCTAAACATTTTTTTGAATTTGTGAACATTTTTCTGTATCATGAAAGCTTTTCGTATTCACGAACAATCCTAGAAATTGTGTACATTTTCTGGAAAACGTGAACATTTTTTGAAATTTTATGAATTTGGTGAGCATTTTTAAAAAATTGGGGACATTTTTAAAATGTCCATACATTTTTTAATATTGTGAACATTTTCATAGAAATTCATGAACATTTTTTGATTTAAAAAAACTGAATAGCTGAACATTATTTTTGAAATTGTGAACATTTTTTGAATCCATGAGCATTTATCATTTCCTGAACATTTTTCAAATCATGAACAATCTTTGAACTCACAAAAAATTCAGCAATTTTGCAACTTTTTTTGAAATCCCATATTACTTTAAAAAATAAAAAAAATCTGAAAATAGAAAAAAACGAAAAACACAAGGGGCTCCCCCTCCCCGCGGCCGGCCCATCAGGGCGCACGGGCAAGCGGTGCGTACGGCGCCGCTGGAACGGTCCAAACCAATAACTGATCTCTTAGAGCTCGTACAATGCAAGGTGCTTAGAGGAGGTGCTTAGAGAAATAAACCAGGCTTTTCTTAAGCACCCATGCTTATTTGTATAGGGTAGACAATTAGTTAGGCGTCTCTTCTATAAAAATAGGCACTGGTGCTTCAGAAAACCCGGTTTATTTTCCTAAGCACCTCTCTAAGCATCTAGCATTGTATAAGGCCTTAAGAATCAGCACTCCACGCCGCTGTAACGAGCCAAACGAGTAACAGATCTCTCCCTTCCCAGGCTCACGCGGACGCTCATTTGTTGTTTTTTCTCACTTGGTATTTCATGAACTTTGATTGTTGAGTGCTAACTTAACAAAGAATACTTATTTATAAAAAAGCTTCACGTATTTGGAAAATGTTCACGGATTTCTAAAAATGTTTGCAAAATGAAAAAAGTTAATCAATTCAAATAAAGTTCATGAATTAGAGAAAGTTCACATATTCAAAGAAAGTTCATGAATTTGGAAAAAAATTATGAATGCAACTAAAGGTGCCCACAAATTCGATAACAAATACGAATTTGGAAAACATCCATAAATTTGCAAATATATTCATGAATTTGAAAAAGGTTAGCGAGTGACATAAAAAAATCACAGATTTGAACAAAAAGCTCAGGAATTTGAAAGGTTCTTGTCAATTTGTAAATAAGTTCATGAGTTTGGAAAAAATCATGAAATTTAAAATAATTTCTTTTTTTGAAAAGTTCATAAATTATCAAAACAAATTCGCGAATAGTTCTGCAATTTGGTGAAAAATGACAATTTTGAAAATAGTTCACGGTTTTTTTAAGTTTGAAACTGGAAATAGTTTGTGTATTTGAAAGACATTCATGGATTTCAAAAAGAGTTCACAAATTTAAAAAATGTTCTCTCATGTGGATAAATGTTCAAAAATTTAAAATAATGTTCAGCAATTTAAAAAATGAAAAATAAAAAAAAGTTGCCTATAAAAATTTAAATAAAAAAGGAAACCCCAAAGAAAAACTGTAACATCCCAATTTTCAATTTGGATGTTATACATAGGTCATCATATGCATCTCATATTTTTTTGCATTTTGGTTGTGATCCTAGAAATCTTAAGCAACTTAAGGACCCAAGGAGAGAGCTGGGGATTTCACAAACTTTCATATTTGAATTTTTTCTCAAATTTGAAAAGAGGATCAATTTGATTTTAATATTTTTCTCTTCAATTATTTCCAATAATAAAAATAGAAGAGAGAAGATAAAATAACTTCTTCAATAAGAGAGGAATATTGGAGAAGAAATTTTTAAATCAAATTGTTATTTTATTTGTATTTTATTAGAAAAAATATGCATTTTTGAAAGTTGCATTTTAGGCCAGAAAAATGTTCATCTTGTCCTAAATATTAGGTTTAGACGACGAAAATTGTTTCTGGTATTTTTAGGATTTTTTATCTTATTAGGATTTTTCTTTCAGGCGAATTTTTTTTTTAAAAAAAACTTCTTCCCCTGACTGGGCCGAAGGCCCAGCTGAGCCAGCCCGCTACCGCTGCTACCTTCCCGCACCGGGATGGAGTCCCGCTCCCGCACGCCTCGCCGGAGTCCGGACTGGACTCCAAGTCCGCCGTTACCTCGTGCTCCTTGTCCAAGCCGGGCTGATCCCCCCTCTTTATAAGCCGCAGCCGCCACCCCTCCTTATCGCCCTGCCGCGCCGCTGCCGCTGCCCGCGTGCCGCAGCCGCCGATTGCGCGTCGCTGCCGCCCGCGTGCCGCCGCCCTGCGCCGCTCCCCGCCTCCCTTCGCCGCCTCCCGCCACACCCCTGTAGCGACCCGACTCGAATGGATCAAGTCTCTGTGCTTAAGTGTCATCCCTGGATCGGTATGCTAACACACACAGTACTCGAGGATTTATAACAGAGGTAAATCACATGTAAAAGTAACGTAAATACTATTACCTCAATCCAAAATAGCGGAAGTAACAAGGTTGTGGATTCCCATCAACACCAACGGCAAAGTTGAGTGTGGAAATCATAACCCTAATGTATCACTTACTCGTCGTACGATAATCCTGCAACATGAGACGTTGCAGCCACAAAGGGTCAGTACATTGAATGTACTGGCAAATTCACACCATAGAGAATGATGAACAATGACTATCACTACATGCATATTTGGCTGGTGGAAAAGCTCTATGGTTATAAGGTTTTTGCGAAAAGCCAATTTTTCCCTACTAAAAAGGAATAAATTTTAGTTAACTATCATGGTGGTTGTTAAACATTGAGAATGGTTGACAGCATTCTCAATCCCAATTAAGTAACATCATTAAACCCAACAAAATTAATTTAAAGTAACATGATGAGATTCACATGATAATCCAGGTACTAGATACTCAAGTTTGTCCATAACCGGGGACACGGCTAATCATGATTAGTTTATACACTCTGCAGAGGTTTGTGCACTTTTCCCCACAAGACTCGATCTCCTCCGTTGGGATTCTCGCAGTGCATGGTGTTTGAGAAATGGATGACCGAGACATAGTATTTCAGAAGCGCTAGCACCTTACGATCAGGTAGACCGTTACACCTACTTTCCTCTACATCTGCTAGTCTACCACTGTAAGAGTTCGCACAACTTAGTCAACTATGCTAGAGCCCATAGTAGCTTGTGGCTGCACACGGAAGTTTCTAGTATGAATAATCTCATGATCCCTTTGAGCCTGGGTGGCGGTCCATAAAAAAATAGGCAATCTTGGAATACCCAGGTGCCTAGACAGGCAATCGCTGGAATACCCAGGTGCCTCAATCCACCCAGATGTGTGTTAAAGTTGCCACCTTAAGTAAACCATTAATTAACAATCTCACATCTGTCATGAAATCCTCTCAAACCCAATCCACGTCTACGAGCATAGCATAGAAGTGTAAGCATAATGTAATAGTAACTCCCAAGGTTTGAATGCAGGGCAATAGGTTCCTACCTCATCAACTACTTCCCAATACCCATATGTTATCAAATCCTACTCATGCAATGTTTGAGGGTTGAGACTAATGCATAAAAACTGGGTATGAAAAGGGATATGATCAAAGTGTGAACTTGCATGCAATGTTGATGAAGATGATTCGCACTCAAAACTCTTGATAGATTTACTCGTCTCACTCCGGTAAATCTATCGTAAGCAAGCAATAGGAACCACACATAAGCAATCACTCAAAAGATCAGAAAGATCGAAGAAGACGATTCGGAAAACTTCAAAACTAAGAAAATAACTCTCGCAACATAAAACAATTTCTAACAGTACCAAAATTATGTGAATTTGGCCTTATCAGAAAGTTTAGGTCAAGAGCTTCGATTTGCAAAAAGAATCAACTCAAACGGAGCTACGAAACTCAAGTTATGATCAAACGAAGTTTGAATACAAATCTGATCTAATTCAAATTTTAAAATTTTCAAAAACATGTTTAAGTTGTTTATCTGGATAGACAAGATCATAATGAAGACGTGAGCGTTGGTTTCGTTGGATTTGGACAAACGAGCGAAAAGATGTGGTCGTTTGAAGTACAGGGACTAATCTGTAAAAGAAACTACTACAAATAGGTCCCTGGACAGAAAACTAAAGAAATAAAAGAAAAAAACTAAATAGTGAATGTTCGCTACAGAGAGCTAAAGAACAAACTCGTTCTCTACCGAATCCTATCTAATGAACGTCCATAAACTAAATCTAACTAAAAGAGAAAAACCCGATCTAACTAACCGAAAAAGACCGAAATAAAAACCGTTCTAGGGTTTTACCAGTCGGGGCGGTTTTTCGTTGGAAAACCGGCGGCGAAACTCCGGCGGCTTCCCGCGGCGGTGGGCGTCGGTGAGGAGCAGGGCGATGGCTGCGGGCGAGCAGCAGCAAGGCGCGACGCGGCAGCGGGGAGCGGTGGCGCGGTGGTGCGGGCGGCGGCAGCGCGCAGCGAGGGGCGACGGCGGCAGCAAAGTGCGGCGGCGGCGGCGGTTGGTGGTGGCATGAGGCGAGGGGCGCAGCGCTCGAGGGAGAGAGAGGGGGAGAAGAGGGCGGCGAGGGCGGCGCATTTATACAGGAGGGGAGGTGCGGTGGCATGGGGAAGGGGCGACCGATGGCGGGGCGGCGCCGGACTCCGGGAGGAGTCCCGGTCGGGGACGACGGGCGAGGCGGCGCGGAGCTGGGCCTTGGCCTGGCTGGGTGCTGGGCCGGCCCAGTCGGCGATTTAAAAAAACATTTTTTTCAGAGAACTAAAATAATAAAATAAAATAACTAAAAATATTATATATGCATATAATATATCAAAATTTTCAGAAAAAGATTTTCTACGACATGAACATTTTTCTAACATTAAATAAAATACACACAAATTCAGATAATTCGAAGAGTGCTACTGGTGCAATAAAAACTCAATAAAATCATTTTAAAAAATACCAAAATGAAATCAAATTTATTTCTCTCCAATTTTCTGTTGTAGGGAATCATGTTACCCTGTTTTCCATGTATTTTATTTTTGGAGAAAAATGATTTGAATAAAATCTAAATAACTCCAAATTGAAAAATAATTTCAAAAGACTTTGAATTTGATCCTTTGAAACTCCCAACTCATATTTCATATAATTTAAAGAAGTCATTTTATCTGCTCTCGTGAAAATCATAAAGTTGCATAAAGTTCCAGAATTGGAAATATTTTCCAAATGAAATTCAAATATTTTCAACACCCCTTGTCATTTAAATAAATGGAAGAAGTCATGTCATCTTCTCTCCAGGGTTTCGTGGTGAAAAGAATTTGAATTCACGGAGATCTCGAATGCAAAATGAAAGTTTGGGAAAGTCCTTTTATTCCCTCTCATTTAACTTTCAAAAAGGTTTCGAATTTTACTCAATTTCACACAATCAATCAAACAATCAATCAAATCTATCTATTTATTATAACATTTCCAAAATTTAGAATTTTGAGATGTTACAAACCTACCACCCTTAAAATGAATCTCGTCCTCGAGATTCGGAGAGGCTAGCAAGAAAAAGGTTAGGGTTTGGGGGTCTCCTCAAAATCCATCAATCGCCACAGGGATCTGGGGTGTTACCACCCATAGAAGCATGGCTACGGTTCCTTCGAAACTCATATACTTCATCCATATTGTTAACAGTGTCGGTCTTCTCAGATCTTCAGGATAATTCCTTATTTGGGCTCTTTCGGTAGTGGCATAACCTTTTCCTCAATTCTTGTGTCTTTCATCTAGGTAAGGTTCTTCTGTGACTGGGTCCTCTTAGCTGTCCGGTCTGGCGCCAATACTAAACAACTATCGATATCTCATGGTGGTCAACCATTTATGGTTTCTCCTGCAGGAAATGGGTCTGGGTTGATCCTTAACGTATAACCTACGGTTGGAAAAAAATGCCTTGTACAAGGGAAAAATACCTATACCATTCTAAGGTTTAAACAGGGTTTTGATCGTCATCTCTCTACTATAGGTAAGTCACTCAGATTTACCATCCCATATATCAAGGCGAACAATAAGAGTAAGTCGGTATGGTGATCAATCCATCCCGCACCCAAATCATTACCTTGTATACGGTTTAGCGAATCTCGCATTCTAACACTCGGTCATCCTCACAAGCATTGCAGAATTTCTCTTATCGACGAACCAAGGTTCGGATAAATCCATTGATTCTGCAAACCAAACAAACATCTATCGTTCCTTCACAACTCTCAGGTTTTGCGTTACTCCTATAAAATCGTCTGCCGATAAACGTCGTATCTTCCTCCAGGGTTTTTCCTTCAGCAAGAATGTGCTTGCTTCTTGGCAGGTCCTGGGGCCTGTGGGTTATGGCCCATCTCATCACTTGTAGTCCTTGAACTTATCATCGAGCAACTGATCATTATTCCAACTTCCAACTTCCTAGTATTCTTAAATCCATCCAATTGTATTGTCTTCCTTCCTTCTATTGGCACCAAACTAGGACATGATTACTCAGACTCATCATGGAGTTTCCATTGATCCATATTTCCGACATCATACCTCCTTTATATCCAATAGTAATTTATCTCTTCATCCTCGTGGGATATCCCACATACTGAGATACAATTTATACTCATGAAGTACATGCTCCATTTCGTGGAACATCATTATCCTTTCCAGGGTCAAGCATCCTTATAGGGGAATATTGGCCATCTCTGCATGGTACTCTTCAACTGGGAAACGTGAAACACATCATGAACTCCTGACAGTCCTTCGGGTGACTCCAACTTGTTGGCCACTTCTCCCATACGCTCCAAAACTTGGTATGGTCCTACAATTCTCGGGGCTAACTGTCCCTTAACTCCAAATCGTTTAACTCCTTGCAGAGGGGACGAAGACATGCTCTGTCTCCAATTTCATAGACTACCTCCTTGCGTTTTTTTAGTCTGTATAACTCTTCTATCTAGACTGAGCTACCTTCAGTCTATCTCGAATCAACATACATTCTCTTCTAACTCCTTGATCATATTTGGTCCAAACAACTGACGGTCTCCAACTTCATCCCACATACTCTTGGGGTATCACACATATCGAGACAAAACTCGTATTCATTTTGTCCGAAATCCACTCAGTGGAGTATCCTTATCTTTTCCAGGGGTCAACGGTTCTTACAGGGTACTACCACCCTTAAAATGCACAAATCTTTCATAGACCATATTTCTCATATCCTCAAAATGGCCAAAATTCTTCTTCATAGAGTACAACTCATAAAATCCATATCAGTACTGAAAGATCGTGGATGTCGCCTAGAGGGGGTGAATAGGCGTTTTAAAATAATTACGGTTTAGGCTTGAACAAATGCGGAATAAACCTAGCGGTTAATTTGTCAAGCACAAAACCTAAAACAACTAGGCTCACCTATGTGCACCAACAACTTATGCTAAGCAAGATAAGCAACTATGTGATAGCAAGATATATGACAAGAAACAATATGGCTATCACAAAGTAAAGTGCATAAGTAAAGGGCTCGGGTAAGAGATAACCGAGGCATGCGGAGACGATGATGTATCCCGAAGTTCACACCCTTGCGGATGCTAATCTCTGTTTGGAGCGGTGTGGAGGCACAATGCTCCCCAAGAAGCCACTAGGGCCACCGTAATCTCCTCACGCCCTCGCACAATGCAAGATGCCGTGATTCCACTAAGGGACCCTTGAGGGCGTTCACCGAACCCGTACAAATGGCAACCCTTGGGGGCGGTCACCGAACCCGTACACTTTGGCAACCCTTGGGGGCGGTCACCGGAACCTGTCAAATTTCTCGGGGCAATCTTCACAACCTAATTGGAGACCCCGACGCTTGCCCGGAGCTTTAGACCACAATGATTGAGCTCCGAACACCACCAACCGTCTAGGGCACCCAAGCACCCAAGAGGAACAAGCTCAAGGGCACCAAGCACCCAAGAGTAATAAGCTTCTCAACTTGTAACTTCCACGTATCACCGTGGATAACTCAAACCGATGCACCAAATGCAATGGCAAGGGCACACAGAGTGCCCAAGTCCTCTCTCAAATCCCACCGAAGCAACTAATGCTAGGGAGGAAAATGAGAGGAAGAACAAGAAATAGAACACAAAGAACTCCAAGATCTAGATCCAAGGGGTTCCCCTCACATAGAGGAGAAAGTGATTGGTGGAAATGTGGATCTAGATCTCCTCTCTCTTTTCCCTCAAAAACTAGCAAGAATCCATGGAGGGATTGAGAGTTAGCAAGCTCGAAGAAGGTCAACAATGGGGGAAGAACATGAGCTCAAAGGATTGGGTTCAATGGGGAAGAAGACCCCCTTTTATAGGAGGGGGAAAATCCAACCGTTATGTGCTCAGCCCACACACGAGCGGTACTACCGCTCCACGAGCGGTACTACCGCTCTGGTGGAAGAAACAGGGAAAAGGAGCAACAAAACATGAACCTTGGGGTGGTAGTACCGCAGGAGATAGCGGTACTACCGCTGGGTTAAGCGGTACTACCGCTCCCTTCGGCGGTACTGCCACGCAGAACGAAGGGTAAACGGAAAGAGGGAACCGAGCGGTACTACCATGGAGGAAGGATGGTACTGCCGCTAAGGAGCGGTACTGCCGCACTACTGCCACAGCGAGGTACCGCACAATCCGACACAGAAAAAGACCCCTCGAATCGATGCGGTAGGGACCTGGTAAGCCAACGGTAGTACTGCTGCGGAGTCACCGCCGGTACTACCGCTACGGAGCGGTACTACCGCTGCGGAGCGGTACTACCGCTGCGGAGCGGTAATACCGCTGCGGAGCGGTACTGCCGCTTGTGACCCCTCAGCGGTACTACCGCTGGGTACCACGGTACTACCGCTGGGACCCTGACAAAAACCACACTCAAGAAAACAAGAACTGCCATAACTTCTGCATATGAGCTCTGAATTGAGCAAACTCAAGCTTGTTGAAAACAAGACGACGAGTAGCATCAAAACAGTGACTGGTTATAGTAAGAAGAGGCAGGGGATGTATGCCAACAAATAGAGGAGAGAAACCTCCAACCGAGAAGAACCGGCAAAACCTCCAACATCGAAAACATCATAGAAGAAGCATGTGAACTCCGTTTTCGACGAACTCAAGCTTGTCATCAAGATGACCATAAGCTCTAAGATTCACAAAGAGAACCAAACAAGAACCAAGAAAGATGATGCAAGGATGCAATGGTTTGAGCTCTCAACGAACGATACGATCAAGATACTCATCGAGAGCCCCCCTTGATAGTATGGCAATCGATCCTATAACTCAGTCTCCCAACTACCATCATGAGACCGGTAAAATAGAAAACCTATCAAGGGCAAACCTTTGCCTTGCACATGGTCCACTTGATCTAGATGATGATGATCTTGACTCCTCAAGTTGGACCACCTTTCTTGATTGTGTTGGCTCGATGAAGACTAGTTGATTGCTCCCCCATACTCCACTATGGGTGAGCCACTCTTCCGCACATCTTCACATGTCCATTGTCACCACAATGGACGGCAAGCTTCAAGCATTTGATCTCTTCGTGATGCTCCACTTGAACTTGCACACTGCAACCTTTCTTGATTGTGTTGACTCGATGAAGACTAGTTGGTTGCTCCCCCATACTCCACTATGGGTGAGCCACTCTTCCGCACATCTTCACAAGTCCATTGTCACCACAAAGGATGGCAAGCTTCAAGCATTTGATCTCTTCGTGATGCTCCACTTGAACTTGCACACCGCAACCTAACCCCACAAAGAACCCTCACAAAGACCATGGGTTAGTACACAAAGCGTAATTGACAATGCTTACCATACCATGGGATCACTTGATCCCTCTCGGTACATCTTCTACGCTTTGTGGGTTGATCAACTTGATTCACTCTTTGACTTAGTCTTGATCAACCTCTCACAAGACCAATCTTTAGGTAATTCCTTGAATAGCACCTTGGTCGACACAAACTCTCCTTGAAACCAACACATGTACTCCAAGAAAAGCCTATGGACAAAACCTTCAAATATAACTCAAGGAAACCATTAGTCCATAGAGATTGTCATCAATTACCAAAACCAAACATGGGGGCACCGCATGTTCTTTCAAGTACCAACGATGCTAACTTTATTCATTCTCAAATGATTGCAATCTCTCGCTTTTCCATTACATGTCTCAACTCAACACCTCAATATAAAAGAAAATGTTCTCACTTCTACTACTCCATTTCTTTTGTTGCAAACTCAACTATCTAGCACAAGTTTCCTTCTCCTTGGGGCATTCTCTGGTAAAGTGTCCTGCTCCATTACAACTAAAACATATTAGTTCTGACAAGTATCGAGGTTTCCTTTTTGGGCAACTGTTGAGGTAGTGCCCTGACTCCTTGCACCTGTAACCGGTGATATGACTCAGGTCCCTCCTGGGCTCCAATCGGTTTCTCTTCCTGGACTTTTCCATTCCAATCAGGGCTTCTATTTCCTGTGGTTCATATTCTACTTCCTCTGTCGGGAATTCTACTAGATCCCCATTCAAACAATTTTGGGAGATGTGTCCTTCTTCTCCACATGAATAGCAAGACTTAGTGCAGGGTTTACTCGGGTCTTCTTTAGGTGTGTCCTCCATCTCTTCCTTCATCACGAGTTCTTCTAAAATTTCCATAAGGGCTCCTTCCTTTACTTCTTTCTTCTGCTGGATGGTTTGTTGTACCATGGGGTAAATGTGACACTGAGCAGGATAGTGGGTAGTCCCTTCACACAAGAAACAAGTAATCTGCCTAGTTGGGCATTCTTCAACTGGGTGACTTCCTTCACAATTAGGGCATTCATCCTTGTGTTCTTTATGGGTGTGTCCTATTTCTCCACAAAGCTTGCATGCACAAGGTTTCTTCATATACTTTCTAGAAGGCTTCAACTTCTGGGACACAAGCCGAGACTTTGGCAGAGTCAACTTAAATTCTTTCCAAGTGGTTACTCCTTGCCATCCATTGATGGTTTGGTACATCCTCCACCAAGTAGCACCACCTCTTTCAAAGCACTGAAGAGCATGATGGGTCATATCCTTTACGACTATAGGGTTATTCTCCATGTGATCCTCCATGTTCTGAATCCATCGGTCTGTCTCCAACTGACTCATCAGTCCAGAAAATACAAGCTCATCTCCATTCATCCTCTATTGGGTCCACGGGTTTGGGATGAGATAAGAGAGATAGAGATGGATACACACAATACAAACAAAAGTTTTGAAAAGACGGATTTTATTGTGGCTGTCGAAAAACATCAAACAAATGACAGCTCACAAACGTTGCATCTAACATAGGTATATAACAAGGGTTTGGTCTTCTACAGGTCAATAAATCTTCAACGTCTCCAAACTCTTCAAGCCTTGTTCATGCCTCCAATGGCTTCTTCCGATCATGCTTGTCTTCTCAAGTTCTTTTGCCAGATCATCTCTGTTGACGTGAAATCTCTCGTGACATCCTATAATATTCCAGAGTTGCATTCCAAACTTCTGGGTTTCATCATCCTTGGCATGAGCCATGGTCATACTGTCCTTCAGTCCCTGACAGATCTCCGGTATCTCGAGGTTGTAGCTCCTCCAGCTTGGCTACTTTCAGCTTTTGGTTCCTGAGTTCTTCACGAAATGCTTCCTTGTCTAATACGGCCTCATGGAGCTCCATCTTAAACTTCTTGATGTACTACTCCAGATCCTGGTGATACACCGGCTAAGGTTAAAACTTCACCTCTTGCTAATAGATGCTCCATCAGCCTTCTACCATCCAATCCTTCCATGAATATGCATGCTTAACTCAGCATGGTGACCATAGTATCAGTGGCGATGACATCACGGATAACCATGTTTCTGCCCTTGTCATTGCCATGAGCTATCTTCCATAGTTGATATCTCCTGCCTTAGGGTTTTCCTTGGCAGAACTTTGAGTTTTTAACTGTCCATGCTCCGGTCTTTCTCCGATACACCTTGATCTCGGGTATTGACAACTTCCATAGTCTGCCAAGTTCCATAAGGGTAGCCTTCCTAGGTCACACAAATCTGGAAATTCTTCAGAGCCTCCAATTCTCCTAGTCTTCAGAGTCTTCAACAGTTGTAGTTTCCATCATCATAATGTATGGTAAAATCCTCTTCATTCCGAATGGTCTCCGGTGTCTAATATCTTGTACTTCTTGGAATCGTCTCATTAGTCGAATCTTCATGTGGTCAAAAGGGAAAAGGGGGTATGATCTCACTAAAAGGGGATATTTGAATAAGCTCAGAAGAGAAGACAGGTAAAAGATCTTTTTGAAAAGTAAAGTTTTTAGAGAAAAATCTTTCCTATGGGCTTGCCAGTTTCTAGGGTCACGTCCTACAGTCAACATGTGCTCTGATACCATATTGTAGCTACCCGACCCGAATGGATCAAGTCTCTGTGCTTAAGTGCCATCCCTGGATCGGTATGCTGACACACACAGTACTCGAGGATTTATAACAGAGGTAAATCACATGTAAAAGTAATGTAAATACTATTACCTCAATCCAAAATAGCGGAAGTAACAAGGTTGTGGATTCCCATCAACACCAACGGCAAAGTTGAGTGTAGAAATCGTAACCCTAACGTATCACTTACTCGTCGTAAGATAATCCTACAACATGAGACATTGCAGCCACAAAGGGTCAATAAATTGAATGTACTCGCAAATTCACACCACAGAGAATGATGAACAATGGATATCACTACATGCATATTTGGCTGGTGGAAAAGCTCTATGGTTATAAGGTTTTTGCGAAAAGCCAATTTTTCCCTACTGCAAAGGAATAAATTTTAGTTAACTATCATGGTGGTTGTTAAACATTGAGAATGGTTGACAACATTCTCAATCCCAATTAAGTAACATCATTAAACCCAACAAAATTAATTTAAAGTAACATGATGAGATTCACATGATAATCCAGGTAATAGATACTCAAGTTTGTCCATAACCGGGGACACAGCTAATCATGATTAGTTTATACACTCTGCAGAGGTTTGTGCACTTTTCCCCACAAGACTCGATCTCCTCCGTTGGGATTCTCGCACTGCATGGTGTTTGAGAAACGAATGACCGAGACATAGTCTTTCAGAAGTGCTAGCACCTTACTATCGGGTAGGCCGTTACACCTACTTTCCCCTACATCTGCTAGTCTACCACTGTAAGAGTTCGCACAACTTAGTCAACTATGCTAGAGCCCATAGTAGCTTGTGGCTGCACACGGAAGTTTCTAGTACTAATAATCTCATGATCCCTTTGAGCCTGGGTGGCGGTCCATAAAAAAACAGGCAATCCTGGAATACCCAGGTGCCTACACAGGCAATCGCTGGAATACCCAGGTGCCTCAGTCCACCCAGATGTGTGTTAAAGTTGCCACCTTAAGTAAACCATTAATTAACAATCTCACATCTGTCATGAAATCCTCTCAAACCCAATCCACGTCTATGAGCATAGCATAGAAGTGTAAGCATAACGTAATAGTAACTCCCAAGGTTTGAATGCAGGGCAATAGGTTCCTACCTCATCAACTACTTCCCAATACCCATATGTTATCAATCCTACTCATGCAATGTTTGAGGGTTGAGACTAATTCATAAAAACTGGGTATGAAAAGGGATATGATCAAAGTGTGAACTTGCCTGCAATGTTGATGAAGATGATTGGCACTCACAACTCTTGATAGATCTACTCGTCTCACTCCGGTCAATCTATCGTAAGCAAGCAATAGGAACCACACATAAGCAATCACTCAAAAGATCAGAAAGATCGAAGCAGACGATTCGAAAAACTTCAAAACTAAGAAAATAACTCTTGCAACATAAAACAATTTCTAACAGTACCAAAATTATGTGAATTTGGCCTTATCAGAAAGTTTAGGTCAAGAGCTTCGATTTGCAAGAAGAATCAACTCAAAAGGAGCTACGAAACTCAAGTTATGATCAAACGAAGTTTGAATACAAATCTGATCTAATTCAAATTTTAAACTTTTCAAAAACATGTTTAAGTTGTTTATCTGGATAGAGGAGATCATAACAAAGACGTGAGCATTGGTTTTGTTGGATTTGGACAAAAGAGCGAAAAGATGTGGTCGTTTGAAGTATAGGGACTAATCTGTAAAAGAAACTACTACAAATAGGTCCCTAGACAGAAAACTAAAGAAATAAAAGAAAAAAACTAAATAGTGAACGTTCGCTACAGAGAGCTAAAGAACGAACTCATTCTCTACCGAATCCTATCTAATGAACGTCCATAAACTAAATCTAACTAAAAGAGAAAAACCGATCTAACTAACCGAAAAAGACCGAAATAAAAACCGTTCTAGGGTTTTACCGGTCGGGGCGGTTTTCCGTTGGAAAACCGGCTGCGAAACTCCGGCGGCTTCCCGCGGCGGCGGGCATCGACGAGGAGCGGGGCGATTGTGACGCCCGAGTATTTAAGCTACAGTAATTCTCTGTTAATGGTGCCACGTCACTTCAATTACTGTTGCTAATCTCGTGTTAGTTCGAAACCGATTCAAATTCAAAATCAAAATCAAGAAAACAATAAAAGTTTTCAAACATTAAAACTAAAATGTTCTAAATGTGAAAAATATTCCATAGAGAATTATGGTGGATAAACCAACATTTTATAAAGTGTCTAAGTGCCCCCAAAATATTTAAATCAGTGGCTAAAACAATAATTTAAATGCTTTTTAAATTATAAAATTCCAAACCTTTTCATTTAAGTGCCAAACTCTTTGTGGCAGTGGTATATAATGTAATGTATTTATGGGACTAGTTACATATTTTCACAAAAGCCAACTAGTGGCTAAAGGAATTACAAAACAGAATTCATAAAAGAAAAACAGATTAGAAATAAAAGAAAAGGTAGAAAAGTGAAACGGCCATAGGACACTATGCACTTAGGCCTGCATAGTGCCAGTGCAGCCAGCCTGCCTCCCCTGCTCGTCGTCTTTCCCCCTCCTGTTCCCTGATGCGTTGGACGCCTGAGCGTCATCCATGGCGCGGGATGCCGCACGCATCGGCCATCCGCCGCTCCCCGACGTCTACAAGGGATGCCACGACCTCCTTGCCCCGCGGACAAAACCCTAGCGCCCCTCTTTCCTCCCTCGCATCGCCCCCTTTCTCCACAACTCGCGCCCGGCGCCATCCTCGCCATGGCCGCCGTCGCCCTCGCCCTCACCATCGCCCATGACGTCTAGGAGCTAGTCCAGGAGCTCCGTACGCCTCCACTACTTCGCCTAGGCCAACGAGCACGAGCCCAAAGCCCGTACATCGCTGGGAATCATCATCGACATCTCCGGCAACCCACTGGCGACCCTCTTCGATCCGTCGCCTCTACCGCTCCTCGTCCCTCGACGAGCCTTCCTTGTGCTCCCCCGGTGAGCTCTGCTCCTTTCCCCTCTTCTTTCTCCACGGATCCGTGCCCGTAGCCGTAGTAGCCGCCTCAGCCGTAGCTCGCCCTCCGCCACCGTGCTCGTCGCCACCAATGCCGTCACCAACGAGCTCGTCTGAGCACGTGGACGTGCTCAGCGCACGCATAGGAGCTCAACGTCACCGCTAGCTCACCCTGCCTTGCCACCGCCCACTACCGATGCTGCTTCTGCAGTGCCTGCTGCCGCCGCTCCCTGTCCACCGATTGCCGCGTCCCTGGCCGTGCCTCACCGTGCGCCGGCCGTCCTTGGGCCGCGCCCACTCGCCCCTGCTTCTGCTACTCTGCTACTGTTGCCCCTGCGCTTCCTTGGTGCCTCGCCTCGCCGTGCTTCATCCACTGCCACCGCTCGCCGCCGCCCAGCCTCACCCGCTCCGGCCGGCGCAGCTCCTCTCGCCTGCGCCCGCCAGCGCGCCGCCGTGGCCATCCCATGCTCGCGCGCCCGCCCGTGGCCTTGCCGGGGGTGCGCCTGCTGCCGGAGCCCCTCGACCGCGTCAGGACCCCGCCGGCATACACAAGCACGCACGCGCGTGATTTAACGGGGGTTGACCGCTGACTTAGGGGCCCACCTTGCCTAATTAGCCATTAATAAAAAAAATATGCCCTAAACAGACACTGCCAATGGGCCCCTCATCTTATTAACCTAAATGAGGTTAGTTTAAATGAATAGTTATTACTATGTCCATGACACGTGGGACCCACGCTCACTGTTTGAGTGGATAAGGCCGAACCAGTCAGCCTCTGCTGACTGGGCTGTTGACCCAGTCAACAGTGGCCCACCAGTCAGTCCCTGTGTGGCCTGGCTGGGTACACTTCTGTGTACATATAGCATTTTGCTATTAAATTCGGATTAATGATATTTCAGAAAATGATTTAAAACTTTAAAAATTAATATAAAATAAACCGTAGCTCGGATGGAAAAACTTTGTATATGAAAGTTGCTCAGAACGATGAGACAAATCCGGATACACAGCCCATTCGTCCGCCATGCATCCCTGGCATAGCAAACACGCAACTTTCCCCCTCCGGTTCATCTGTCCGAAAACGCGAAACACCGGGAATACTTTCCCGGATGTTTTCCCCCTTCACCGGTACCACCTCGTACCGCGTTAGGGCACACCTAGCATCACGCTTTGTCATGTCCTGCATCGTCATGCATCTGTTTGCTTAATATTTATTGTTTCTTCCCCCTCTTCTCTGCTAGACACCGAGACCGACGCCGCTGCTACCCAGTACGACTACGGTGTTGACGACCCCTCTCTCTTGCCAGAGCAACCAGGCAAGCCCCCCCCTTGATCACCAGATATCGCCTACTCTCCTCTATACTTCTTACATTAGAGTAGTGTAGCATGTTACTGCTTTCCGTTAATCCTATCCTGATGCATAGCATGTCCTTGCTACTACTGTTGTTACCTTTACCTGCAATCCTAATGCTTAGTATAGGATGCTAGTTTATCATTAGTGGCCCTACATTCTTGTCCGTCTGCCATGCTATACTATCGGGCCGTGATCACTCCGGAGGTGATCACGGGTGTATACTATATACTTTATACATGTTACATGTGATAACTAAAGTCGAGTTGGCTCGAGGAGTACCCGCGAGTGATTCACGGATTGGGGGCTGAAAGGACCTTTGTCCCACGGCCCTCTGGGTGGATCTTTGTGGCGGAGTGACAGGGCAGGTTGAGACCACCTAGGAGAGAGGTGGGCCTGGCCCTGGTCGGCATCTGTGGTTATTTCAAAATAACACATTTAACAAGATCTTGGTATTTGATCTGAGTCTGGCCACTGGCCTATACGCACTAACCATCTACGCGGGGACAGTTATGGGCACTCGATGTCGTGGTATCAGCCGAAGCCTTCGTGATGTCAGCGACTGAGCGGCGCGCGCCGGGTTGGACTGCGTAACGCAACTTCCTTTGCAATGGAGGTTGCTAGGTCTGTTCACCGGCCGCGTACGCAACATGCAGGTGTGCAATGGGCGATGGGCCCAGACCCCTGCGCCATAGGATTTAGACCGGCGTGCTGACCTCTCTGTTGTGCCTAGGTAGGGCTGCGACGTGTTGATCTTCCGAGGCTGGGCATGACCCAGGAAAGTGTGTCCGGCCAAATGGGATCGAGCGTGTTGGGTTATGTGGTGTACCCCTGCAGGGAAGTTAATCTATTCGAATAGCCGTGATCTTCAGTAACAGGACGACTTGGAGTTGTACCTTGACCTTATGACAACTAGAACCGGATACTTAATAAAACACACCCTTCCAAGTGCCAAATATAACCCGGTGGTCGCTCTCTAACAGGGTGACGAGGAGAGGACCGCCGGGTAGGATTATGCTACACGATGTTACTTGGTGAACTTACCTTGTTCTCTCTTCTGTATGCTACAAGATGGAGGTGGCCAGAAGCGTAGTCTTCGATAGGACTAGCTATCCCCCTCTTATTCAGGCATTCTGCAGTTCAGTCCACATATGTTACCCTCTTTTCCATTTGATACCAATGCATACATATGTAGTGTAGCTCCTTGCTTGCGAGTACTTTGGATGAGTACTCAGGGTTGCTTTGCTCCCTCTTTCCCCCCTTTCTATACCCAATTGCTGCGACCATACGATGGAGTCCAGGAGCCAGACGCCACTGTCGATGACGACTACTACTTCTCGGGAGGTGCCTACTACTATGTGCAGCCCGCTGTCGACGACCAGGAGTAGTTTAGGAGGATCCCAGGTAGGAGGCATGCGCCTCTTTCGATCTGTATCCCAGTTTGTGCTAGCCTTCTTAAGGCAAACTTGTTTAACTTATGTATGTACTTAGATATTGTGCTTCCACTGACTCGTCTATGATCGAGCTCTTGGATTCGAGCCCTCGAGGCCCCTGGCTTGTAATATGATGCTTGTATGACTTATTTTATTTGTAGAGTTGTGTTGTGATATCTTCCCGTGAGTCTCTGATCTTGATCGTACACGTTTGCGTGTATGATTAGTGTATGATTGAATTAGGGGCGTCACAAGTTGGTATCAGAGCCGACTGCCTGTAGGAATCCCCCTTCCACACTCCTTGGCCAAAGTCGAGTCTAGACATTACAAAACTTTTACTAACATGGTTGTGTGTCTTACGGGCCCACATCGCCATTTGGGTGGTATTAGGATCTTTTACTCCTCGTCTATACTCTGGGACTCTGATCTCTCTTCTATTCAGGTAAATGATTTTTACTAACTCTGACTCTAGGTTCTTGTAACTACTTCCTCCCGGAGAGCCCCTCACTCCAGATGATTGCTTAGTGCCCAAGAAGATTCCGAAGATACTCTTCGATGTTCTCTCGAGGGCTTGTGCCCATCACTTTTGCAATTCACTTCCATCGTTTAACTTCTATGGATAACCACGTACATGTGCCATTCATACAATCATTACCCAGTGATCTTGTTATTACCCGATACCCCAAAATTCTCTCTATTGTACCGAGAATACTATGTGGCTACTACCTCACAGTTCTTTGCCACATGATACTCCTATGGATAATTCCTCGCACTTGTCGAGTATCTGCTCATTCCCAGTTGTTCATATGTTTCACAAAAGTCTTTGAAATGCTATTCAATCTTTCGAAAACCCTCAGCAAGCTATTGCTCTTGAAATTCTTGCTTGTCTACATTATGATTAATCCCATAAGTCTGGTAATCTTATTGGCAACCTTTGTCACTATCATTTTGAGTCCATTGATTCTATATGTTGCAAATGCTCGCAATCCTTAATCAGATCCTCGAATTCATCCTTCCAGCTTAGTCGTCATATTAAACATGAGCTGGATCTCGACCAATGAAATTGCCATTGATCGTACCCTTAAGCCTACTCAACTTATCCATCCTTGATCAGAGTGTTTGCTTCTGATCCCTTGATTTGGAGCTCATAATTCCTTTGCATTTGAGCTTTGAATTAGTCAAATGTTTTGATAATCCGATCGCCTTGCTTTCTTTCTTCTTCTGATTGAGTACCGATGCTCACATCAGATCCCTTGTGGACCACCAGAACCTTTACTGGATTTTATCCGACGACGTCCTTCATATTCTATAACTTTGTGAGTCTTTTCTCGGATACATAATGCCTTTGGTAAATTGAATCCTCTGCTTTATCAACCATGCTCTGCTTTCGAGCTTGTGTTATTTACTCCTGAAGTTTGTGGTATATGTTCCTAAGAGGCCCCGATGGGTTGGACATATGCCTTCTTTAATACGTGTGAACGCGAAAGTTTTCACTAGTCATACTCTTCTGGTATTTTGCCAGATAAAATTTCAACACTACAACTTCATCGAACGTGAGAAGTGAATGAAAGGTTATGCATTGGAGAAGTGGGAGTCGACCTTGAACTTTGTGTTCATGCCCATGGAAACGATGTATGCCTTATCATGGAAGCTTCTCTTAAAATAATTATCCCCTTGTTATAAGTTCATCTTGTATCTGTGGACATGGTTCCGACCATGTTTCCCCTTGATTCCATTTCTCGTGCAAGTTTGAGCACTTGTCTTCTACAGAGCATTACCCTAGTCCAACCTCTACTATGATCTGTCATCGAGTATTACCCCTGGTATCTCGAGATTATCATGGAACTGTATACTTCTTATGAGTTCTTCATCAAGTGCTACATTCTCACTGATTCCAATTTTTCACGGGCTCTGAGTTATTAAACACTCAAAGACACCGATAACTGCCTGAAGTCCGCACCGTGATTAAACAAATCTTGGTAACCTTCATGACTTACGAGTTTGAACTCGATCACGTCATTCCTAGCCTGCTTGGCTATATCCTTGTCATGTCGATTTAACTGTGCTACCTGGTCCTTCTTTCTAGAGCAAAAATTTCGAGGTGAGCTAATCTTACGTCGATCTTCCTCGTCATAACAATTGTCCTTGAATGACAAGCTTGATTTCAAGTTTGTGTCGAACCTATGGTTTCAATAACTTCTCGCTTCATCATTCTGTTGACTTGATGTCATCGCCGATCGGTTACATCTTCTTGAAACCTCTCGACATATGTGTCGTGATCATCACCAACATTTTGACCCCTTCCAAGATATCAATTGAATTCATGATGAGAAGTACCCTCCTTGCCCTCGATGATTTGTGTTTTCATCGAGCACTTTATTGCCTTCTGTTCAACACTAACTTGTTCATGTCTCTAGCAACCCTATTGCTTTCAAGTTAATGGTCGATATTTCATTCTTAGACTATTGGTTGTTGAATCACCTTTCTAACATTGATCATGCTACCTAAGACCATATTTTGGTTGCACTTTTCAACCAATGCTTAATTGTGTATATTTTCCTCGAGCATACATCCTTATATCATTTGATCCGACAAATGTTATCTCCTTGTTCAGATAAGTGTGGAAATCCATCTTTTGAAAATCTCAATGAATTGTCGCTGAGTTCATCAGCCACCTCTTCATCCTATCCTTGGTTTTAATGATGAACTCTTGTTTTGGAACTCGCTTCCATAGTACATTTCTCGGGAATCTTACAATGTCATCTCGTCAATTGTGTTGCACCTTTTCTTCTCAGGCATCCTGAGTCTGAGGCATCCTGGCACCAATCAGATCTGAATCTCGGTCAGATATGATGGTTGGAACATATTTCCAAGAGTTATTACATTGGTCCTTATATCTCGGTAAGGTGAGGTCATGCCTATCACACCTTGTCAGAGGACTTGTTGTTATAAATTCCTTTTCAGCAAGGTTATCCCTTCTTCCATGAGGGAATTGTAAGACCTATTCTTCAAGTTAGTCCTGATGGATCCTTTGTGTCTCCAGAGTCTGATCTTCACCTGTTGACCATGTCAATGCTATCTCGAAGCATGTCTGTGGTACTCCAATTTTCAACAAAGAACATTTGAAGCCCAATGCTAAATGTTTCTCGCTCAATTATCCAAACACCATTGTATGGGTAATGTCATGAAATTTCTCTCACCTTACCTAAAGAGTTTTCTACATTATATCCTTTCATGGATATCATGCTCTGCTTGTCCTTGGGAAGGATATACCCCTGAAATATGTGTTTAGACACATTGTCCTTTCCATTATTCTGTTTAAGCTGATGATCACCTTCTCCTTTCCATTGTTTTGTTTAACCTTACTGGTGATCTAAATGATCTAAGCAGTAATATTCTCCTGCTTATGTAAACACCTTGGTGTACCACTCTGTCAATAAGATCCTGTTACTATTGTTGATGACATTCCGGTAACCACCGATGGACGAGAACTTTGCCTATTGGTCCACCTCGTTCAACGAGCAGGAAGATGTTTCTCTTCGTCCCTCTCCCTTGGTACCGACGTTGTTGCCGACATAACTGACACACTACCCTCTGACATGCCTTCCTATCATGACCGTGCAAGATGTCGACCCCCTTTCTACTTTAAACCACATGGTGGGTCCATAACCCACAGTTCCATATGATCGAAACCTGACTCTCCTGTACACCCTGTTGTCAAAGTTATTCCTCGAGCTTAACTTTGTATGTAATTCACGGGCCACATGCCTAGTAATCTATTTTGGTATCAGACGCAATACTTACTCTCGCCGCTCTGAACCCCTTTCTCACTCTGGTTCAAACTTCGAGCAACTATCTATCCGCTGGGAACCTCTTATTGTACCTTCGTACCTTACTCTCGATGTACTTTATATGTTCAACTCGAGATATAATCTTATGCTCATTCATGGGTTAACCCCAGATTGTTTTCCCTCATAAGCATTCTGTCGTAGCCGAGCTGCCCCTTACCTATTCGTAAGTACGTTGGAGTTCCCGAAGAAAAGGATGTCGGCTTCATCATGATGACTGAAGCATAGGGATGATAACATCAATGTTATGGATCGACCTCTTCGAGAAGAGCAACAATGATCAAGAAGAATCATTAGGATTTCGTAACCTATTCTTCCCTCTTACTCCCCTCTTAAATCTCGGGACGAGATTTCTTGTAGTGGAGGAGAATTGTGATGCCCGGGTATTTAAGCTACAGTAATTCTCTATTAATGGTGCCACGTCACTTCAATTACTGTTGCTAATCTTGTGTTAATTCAAAACCGATTCAAATTCAAAATCAAAATCAAGCAAACAATAAAAGTTTTCAAACATTAAAACTAAAATGTTCTAAATGTGACAAATATTCCATAGAGAATTATGGTGGAGAAACCAACATTTTATAAAGTGTCTAAGTGCCCCAAAATATTTAAATCAGTGGCTAAAACAATAATTTAAATGGCTTTTAAATTATAAAAATTCCAAACAGTTCATTTAAGTGCCAAACTCTTTGTGGCAGTGCTATATAATGTAATGTTATTTATGGGACTAGTTACATGTTTTCACAAAAGCCAACTAGTGGCTAAAGGAATTACAAAACAGAATTCATAAAAGAAAAACATATTAGAAATAAAAGAAAAGGTAGAAAAGTGAAACGGCATAGGACACTGTGCACTTAGGCCTGCATAGTGCCAGTGCAGCCCAGCCGGCCCAGCCTGCCTCCCCCGCTCGTCGTCTTTCCCCCTCCTGTTCCCCGATGCGCTGGACGCCTGAGCGTCGTCCATGGCGCGGGATTCCGCACGCGTCGGCCATCCGCCGCTCCCTGACGTCTACAAGGGATGCCACGACCTCCTTGCCCCGCGGACGAAACCCTAGCGCCCCTCTTTCCTCCCTCGCGTCGCCCCCTTTCTCCACAACTCGCGCCCGACGCCGTCCTCGCCATGGCCGCCGTCGCCCTCGCCCTCACCATCACCCCCGATGTCTAGGAACTAGTCTAGGAGCTCCGTACGCCTCCACTACTTCGCCTAGGCCAACGAGCATGAGCCCAACGCCCCTACATCGCCAGGAATCATCATCGACATCTCCGGCAACCCACCGGCGACCCTCTTCAATTCGTCGCCTCTACCGCTCCCCGTCCCTCGGCGAGCCTTCCTTGTGCTCCCCCGGTGAGCTCTGCTCCTTTCCCCTCTTCTTTCTCCACGGATCCGTGCCCGTAGCCGTAGTAGCCGCCTCCGCTGTAGCTTGCCCTTCGCCACCGTGCTCGTCGCCACCAATGCCGTCACCAACGAGCTCGTCCGAGCACGTAGCCATGCTCAGCGCATGCATAGGAGCTCAATGTCACCGCTAGCTCACCCTGCCTTGCCACAGCCCACTACTGATGCTGCTTCTGCAGCGCCTGCTGCCGCCGCTCCCTGTCCGCTGATTGCCGCGTCCCTGGCCGTGCCTCATCGCGCGTCGGCCGTCCCTGGGCCGCGCCTGCTCGCCCCTGCTTCTGCTACTCTGCTACTGCTGCCGCTGCGCTTCCCTGGTGCCTCGCCGCGCTTCACCCACTGCCGCCTCTCGCCGCCGCCCAGCCTCACCCGCTCCGACCGCTGCAGCTCCTCTCGCCTGCGCCCGCCAGCGCGCCGCCGTGGCCGCCCCGTGCTCGCGCGCCCGCCCGTGGCCTTGCCGGGGCCGTGCTTGCCGCCGGAGCCCCTCGACCGCGTCAGGACCTCGCCGGCATACACAAGCACGCACGTGCGTGATTTAACGGGGGTTGACCGCTGACTTAGGGGCCCACCTTGCCTAATTAGCCATTAATAAAAATATATGCCCTAAACATACACTGCCAATGGGCCCCTCATCTTATTAACCTAAATTAGATTAGTTTAAATGAATAGTTAATACTGTGTCCATGACACGTGGGACCCATGCTCACTATTTGAGTGCATAAGGCCGAACCAGTCAGCCTCTGCTGACTGGGCTGTTGACCCAGTCAACAGTGGCCCACCAGTCAGTCCCTGTGTGGCCTGGCTGGGTACACTTCTGTGTACATATAGCATTTTTGCTATTAATTTCGGATTAATAATATTTCAAAAAATGATTTAAAACTTTAAAAATTAATATAAAATAAATCGTAGCTCGGATGGAAAACTTTGTATATGAAAGTTGCTCAGAACGACGAGATGAATCTGGATACGCAGCCCGTTCGTCTGCCACGCATCCCTGGCATAGCAGACACGCAACTTTCCCCCTCCGGTTCATCTATCCGAAAACGCGAAACACCGGGAATACTTTCCCGGATGTTTTCCCCCTTCACCGGTACCACCTCGTACCGCGTTAGGGCACACCTAGCATCACACTTTGTCATGTCCTGCATCGTCATGCATCTGTTTGCTTAATACTTATTGTTTCTTCTCCCTCTTCTCTCGCTAGACACCGAGACCGACGCCGCTGCTACCTAGTACGACTACGGTGTTGACGACCCCTCTCTCTTCCCAGAGCAACCAGGCAAGCCCCCCCCTTGATCACCAGATATCGCCTACTCTCCTCTATACTGCTTGCATTAGAGTAGTGTAGCATGTTACTGCTTTTCGTTAATCCTATCATGATGCATAGCCTGTCCTTGCTACTACTGTTGTTACCTTTACCTGCAATCCTAATGCTTAGTATAGGATGCTAGTTTATCATCAGTGGCCCTACATTCTTGTCTGTCTGCCATGCTATACTATCGGGTCGTGATCACTCGGGAGGTCATCACGGGTGTATACTATATACTTTATACATGTTACATGTGATAACTGAAGTCGGGTTGGCTCGAGGAGTACCCGCGAGTGATTCACGAATTGGGGGCTGAAAGGACCTTTGTCCCGACGGCCCTCTGGGTGGATCTTTGTGGCGGAGTGACAGGGCAGGTTGAGACCACCTAGGAGAGAGGTGGGCCTGGCCCTGGTCGGCCTCCGTGGTTATTTCAAAATAACACACTTAATGAGATCTTGGTATTTGATCTGAGTCTGGCCACTGGCCTATACGCACTAACCATCTACACGGGGACAGTTATGGGCACTCGACGTCGTGGTATCAGCCGAAGCCTTCGTGACGTCAGCGACTGAGCGGCGCGCACCGGGTTGGACCGCATAACGCAACTTCCTTTGTAATGGAGGTTGCTAGGTCTGCTCACTGGGCGCGTACGCAACGTGCAGGTGTGCAATGGGCGATGGGCCCAGACCCCTGCGCCATAGGATTTAGACTGGCGTGCTGACCTCTCTGTTGTGCCTAGGTAGGGCTGCAACATGTTGATCTTCCGAGGCCGGGCATGACCCAAGAAAGTGTGTCCGGCCAAATGGGATCGAGCGTGTTGGGTTATGTGGTGCACCCCTGCAGGGAAGTTAATCTATTCAAATAGCCGTGATCTTCGGTAACAGGACGACTTGGAGTTGTACCTTGACTTGATGACAACTAGAACCGGATACTTAATAAAACACACCCTTCCTAGTGCTAGATATAACCCGGTGATCGCTCTCTAACAGGGTGACGACGAGAGGATCACCGGGTAGGATTATGCTACACGATGTTACTTGGTGAACTTACCTTGTTCTCTCTTCTGCATGCTATAAGATGGAGGTGGCCAGAAGCGTAGTCTTCGATAGGACTAGCTATTCCCCCTCTTATTCCGGCATTCTGCTGTTCAGTCCACATATGTTACCCTCTTTTCCATTTGATACCAATGCATACATATGTAGTGTAGCTCCTTGCTTGCGAGTACTTTGGATGAGTACTCACGGTTTCTTTGCTCCCTCTTTCCCCCTTTCTATACCCAATTGCTGCGACCAGACGATAGAGTCCAGGAGCGAGACGCCACTGTCGATGACGACTACTACTTCTCGGGAGGTGCCTACTACTATGTGCAGCCCGCTGTCGACGACCAGGAGTAGTTTAGGAGGATCCCAGGCAGGAGGCCTGCGCCTCTTTCGATCTGTATCCCAGTTTGAGCTAGCCTTCTTAAGGCAAACTTGTTTAACTTATGTCTGTACTTAGATATTGTGCTTCCACTGACTCGTCTATGATCGAGCTCTTGTATTCGAGCCCTCGAGGCCCTGGCTTGTAATATGATGCTTGTATGACTTATTTTATTTGTAGAGTTGTGTCGTGATATCTTCCCGTGAGTCTCTGATCTTGATCGTACATGTTTGCATATATGATTGGTGTACGATTGAATCGGGGGCGTCACAGCGATGGCTGCGGGCGAGTAGCAGCAAGGCGCGGCGCAGCAGCGGGGAGCGGTGGCGCGGTGGTGCGGGCGGCGGCGGCACGCAGCGAGGAGCGACGGCGGCAGCAAAGTGCAGCGGCGGCGGCGGTTGGTGGTGGCGTGAGGCGAGGGGCGCGACGCTCGAGGGAGAGAGAGGGGGAGAAGAGGACGGCGGGGGCGGCGCATTTATACAGGAGGGGAGGCGCGGTGGCGTGGGGAAGGGGCGACCGATAGCGTGGCGGCGCCGGACTCCGGGAGGAGTCCCGGTCGGGGACGATGGGCGAGGCGGCGCGGAGCTGGGCCTTGGCCTGGCTGGGTGCTAGGCCGGCCCAGTCGGCGAAGTTTTTTTTTTTAAAACATTTTTTTCGGAGAACTAAAATAATAAAACAAAATAACTAAAAATATTATATAGGCATTTAATGTATCAAAATTTTCAGAAAAATATTTTCTGCGACATGAACATTTTTCTAGCATTAAATAAAATACACACAAATTCAGATAATTCAAAGAGTGCTACTGGTGCAATAAAAACTCAATAAAATCATTTTAAGAAATACCAAAATGAAATCATATTTATTTCTCTCCAATTTTCTGTTGTAGGGAATCGTGTTACCCTATTTTCCATGTATTTTATTTTTGGAGAAAAATGATTTGAATAAAATCCAAATAACTCCAAATTGAAAAATAATTCCAAAAGACTTTGAATTTGATCCTTTGAAACTCCCAACTCATATTTCATATAATTTGAAGAAGTCATTTTATCTCCTCTCGTGAAAATCATTGAGTTGCATAAAGTTCCAGAATTGGAAATATTTTCCAAATGAAATTCAAATATTTTCAACACCCCTTGTCATTTAAATAAATGGAAGAAGTCATGTCATCTTCTCTCCAGGGTTTCGTGGTGAAAAGAATTTGAATTCACAGAGATCATGAATGCAAAATGAAAGTTTGGGAAAGTCCTTTTATTCCCTCTCATTTAACTTTCAAAAAGGTTTCGAATTTCACTCAATTTCACACAATCAATCAAACAATTAATCAAATCTATCTATTTATTATAACATTTCCAAAATTTAGAATTTTGGGATGTTACAACCCCGCCGCCCGCTACCCGGCCTTGCGCCGCCTCGCCGGAGCTGCGCCGGATCTTGCCATGGATTTTTTTGAAAACCGGTAAAAACCGCAAAAAACCCGCTCAATTTTCTTCCGTTTTTTCCGATTTAGGTTAGATCAGTTTTTCTTTATTTTAGTTCATTAATTAACGAACGCTCATCAGTTAGTTTCTGTTCACGAACGCATTCGTTCGCTTAGTTCTGTTAGCGAACGTTCGTTCGTTAGGTTTCCTTTTTATTTTAATTTGGAACTTATCCGCGAATACTTTTATCACAGATTAGTCCCTGATCTTCCAACCCTTGCTACTTTCTGCTCGTTTGTCCAAATCTAGTGAAACCGACGCCAAAATCTTCGTCTTGTTCCCCTCTTTCCATATAATCAACTTGAACATGATTTTGACAAAATTAAAATTTGGTTTTAAGCAGATTTGAATTTGAATTTCTTTTGATCGCAGTTTGAGTTTCGTAGCTCCGATTTGATTGATTCTTTTTGCAAATCGAAGCTCTTCAGTTGAACTTTCAGTTTAGATATTTTCTATTGAGTTTTACCTTTGCATATTATGCTTGAGTGCTTATGTGTGCTATTGTTTGTTTAGGATAGAGTTTCCGGAGTGCGAAGCGTGCTACTATGAATCACTAGGGATTTCAGATCGTCAGCAAGGCAAGTAACACTTTGATCATATCCCTTTGTTACCCAGTTTTATGCATTAGTTTCAACCCTCAAACATTGCATGAGCAGGTTTGATAACATGTGGGTATTGGGAAGTAGTTGATGAGGTAGCACCTAATGTCTTATATCAAACCCTGGGTACTTTCTACATATGCATATACTGCTATGCTATGCTCGTAGACATGGTTTGGTTGAGAGAATTCATGAAAGATGTGAGAGATTATTGTTAACTAAGGTTTAACTTAAGGTGGCTACTCTAATACACATCTGGGTGGATTGGTTTGTGGGAACCTGGGGAATCCAGTGTAGTCCAAGGAGATCCCGGGGAATTCATGTGATCATCCTATGATTTGCCACCCAGGCTCAAAGGGATCATTATGTTATTCATGCTGGAAACTTCCGTGTGCAGCCACAAGCCATTATGGGTTCTAGCATAGTTGAGTATGTTGTGTGACCTCTTACAGTGGTAGACGAGCAGATGTAGGGGATGTAGGTGGTAGTGTCTACCCGTCGTAACGAGCTAACGCTTCTATAAGACTGTGTCTCGGTCATCCGTTTCTCAAACACCATGTAGTGCGAGAAATTCAATGGAGGAGATCGAGTCTTGTGGGGAAAAGTGTGCAAACCTCTGCAGAGTGTACAAACTAATCATGATTAGCCGTGTCCCCGGTTATGGACATCTTGAGTATCTGGTGCTTGAATTATTATGTTGATCTCATCACTTTATTTAATTAATTTGTTGGGTTATTGATTATTAATTTGGGATTGAGATGGTGTTACCATTATCAATGTTTTCAACAAACTTTGTAGTTAAATAAAATATATTCCTTTGTTGTAGGGAAAAACTAGCTTTCTGCAAATGATAACCATAGAGCCCCCACCAGTCATATATGCATGTAGTAATAGTTGTTTTCTGTTCATTGCTCTATAGTGTTATTTTGCCAGCATATTCCATGTGCTGACCTACACAGGCTGCAACGTATTTTTTTTACTATATACTGCAAGGCAACAGCCTCACAGTGCTTTATTAAAACTCAACATAAAAAGTCTAGGGTACAAGACAAGAGGAAAGAATAACTATCTATCTAGGGTAAAGAGGCTAACCAATCTAGAAGCTTATCTCTATATTTACATTTGATCATATGAGTTAGCAATGTATTATGTTGAAGAGTTTTCAAACGAAGAGTAAGGTGCGCTAGGTCATTATTGTACACTCAGCTATGCCGTTGGAGTTGATGGACTCATTTACCTTTGAAGCTTCCGCTGTTATCTTATTTAGATGGCCTTCAACCATATTATTGTAATAAGTTCTCTTTTGAGACATTTGATGTAATAAGTGTGTGATTGAACTCTGTTATGAATCCTTGAGTACTGTGTGTGTCAGCATTACCGATCCAGGGATGACACTTATGCATAGAGATTTGACCGTCTAAGGTCGGATCGCTACAAGATGGTATCAGAGCACACGCTGACTATAGGACACGACCACTAAGATAAGCCATAGGACACTCTCCTCTACTCATTTTTTACTCTTCTCCATTTCTACTGTATAGATGGCGGACCCAAGGAACAAGTTTGCTCAACTGGACAAAGACACACCTTTTGGACGACACTTGAAGAAAGCCACTAGGTACCTGAATATCGAATACCAAGCTTCACCGGGACCTACACCGCCACTCTAACTGAAGAAGAGCGTTGGATGATTCGAGTTAATGTTTCAGGAAGGACATTCACGCCAGTTACTAAGCCCATAGAGTTTTCCTTTGATGCACCAACCTGGAGTCTAGGAAAGAGCATGGCAACCCACATCGCCATGGGACGCATCGGTGAGGTATATCATAAGGATCTTAAGGACACCATCTACCAGATATGTGGACGCCGAGATGAGCAATGGGAGATGATTTACACCAGGAGGGATAAATCCATTGCAGCCTACATCCAGGAGTTAAACCAACACATTCGTCGTCACGAGAACTAGATGTGCGCCAGCATGATATACATGAAGAAAGTGATGACCAGGAACATGGAGTTAGAAGAGGAACTCAAGTCTACACGTGATGGATATGAAGAAGAAATTGCAGTACTACTGGAGAAGAATGAATACATGAAGAAGAAGCTAGGAATATTCCTGGGAGATCCTGCACTAGAGGAGGACAACCATCCCGAAGACTACATCATCATCGACGACACCGATTCTGACCCCGATAGCGATGATGATTATGAAGACGAAGCTAAAGCAGATATCATGGAATCTTCCACCGATCAAAATTTCTAGTCGACCACCAAATTATCAGTAGTATTCCCCCGTGTATATAGTAATAGTCCGAGTATTTTGTAATGGTAGATTAGATCGTTTATATGCCCTTGTTTGAAATGAGTGGTGTGAAATGAATGTGTTTGTCTCATGTGCATATGGGTAGTGATTTTATTCTTAGACCTCACTCTATTCTATTCTCACCCCTCTAAACCTATCAGATGCCTCCGAGACGTGACCCCGGATTTGTCTTCCCACCGGAGCTCACTCAGTTGATCCAACAGCAGAATGCCTTAATGCAGCTACTAGTCCAGAACCAAGGCAACAACAACAACCCACCGCCACCACCTCCAGTTCACAACTTAGCCCGTTTTCTGAGGTTGAATCCACCGGTGTTCTCTAGTAGCACCGAGCCAATTGTTGCTGATGATTGGCTCTGCAGGATTGGAAGGGAGCTGACCACCGCAGGTTGCACAGATGCTGAGAAGGTGCGCTTTGCCGCACACCAACTGGATGGACCCGCAGCCTCATGGTGGGAGAATTACACATCCACTTTCCCCATAGCTAATGTCACATGGGATCGGTTTCAGCAAGGTTTCCGCACAGCCCATGTCTCAACTGGAGCAATGAACATGAAGAAGCGTGAGTTTTGCAACTTATGTCAGGGAAATCATACTCTGGGGTAGTATGTGGATGAGTTCAGCAAATTAGCCCGCTATGCCCCGAACGATGTGGCCACAGATGCCTCAAAGCAGGAAAAGTTTATGGAAGGGCTGAATGATGAGCTGAGTATGCAGTTGATGGTGGCAACATTTGCCAACTACCAGGAGTTGGTAGACAGGGCTCTTATGATAGAAGGCAAGCAGCAGCAGATAGAGAGTCGCAAAAGGAAGTATGGACATGGGAAGTATAATTCAGGAGCTCAGCAGAAGCCTTGCTTTACCCCTAACTCGGGAAATTACACCCATAACCATGGAGGCCACACCCACAATGGAGGAAGCTCACATAACTATAGTGGCCCTAAGAATGGAAATGGGAATGGAGGAAGCAGCAGCTAGAATCGTTCCAACCCAGCAACACCCGCTAAGAAGGACCTAAGTCATGTCACCTGTTACAAGTGCGGGAAGACTGGACACTACGCCAATGATTGTTGTGAGTTGAAGAATGGCAATGGAAATGGAAACTCTGGGAAGAAGCCCAATCCCTTCACTAGAGGTCAGGTGAATCACATCAATGTGGAGGAAGTTGAAAATCAGCCTGACGTAGTGATTGGTAAGTTTTTGATTAAGTCATTTACTGCTCTCGTTCTTTTCTAGACTGGTGCATCGCATTCATACATATCAATGGGATTTGTGGAAAAGTTTAAGTTGCCAACCTTAGCCCTTAGGTCACCCATGTTAGTAAGCTCGCCAGGAGCAGAGTATATGGCAAGCCGATGGTGTGATCGGATACCATTAACCATTGGTAGCCATGTTTTCCCCTCAGACCTAATAATTTTGGAGTCACAAGGATTGGATATAATACTAGGCATGGATTGGCTATCGAAGTACAGAGGAAACATCGACTGTGCTAGCAAGTCGATATTACTCACCACCCCTGAGGGAAAGAGGATCAAGTATTTATCTAGGCATGCACCGAGGAGGACCCAAGTGAAGTCCCTCTCGGGAGTTGTTCAGGAAGAAGTGCCTGTTGTGAGGGATTACCAGATGTATTTATAGAGGAATTACCAGGCATGCTGCCAGATCAAGACATAGAGTTTTTATAGAGTTGTTTGATAACCCACAAGTATAGGGGATCACAACAGTTTTCGAGGGTAGAGTATTCAACCCAAATTTATTGATTCGACACAAGGGGAGCCAAAGAATATTCTCAAGTATTAACAGTTGAGTTGTCAATTCAACCGCACTTGAAAGACATAATATCTGCAGCAAAGTATTTGGTAGCAAAGTAATATGGAAGTAATGGTAATGGTGGCAAAAGTAACAGTATTGGTTTTGTAGTGATTGTAACAGTGGCAACGGAGAAGTAACTAAGCAAAGATCAATATGTGAAAAGCTCGTAGGCAATGGATCAGTGATGGATAATTACGTCGGATGTGATTCCTCATGCAACAGTTATAACAGAGGGTCACACAGAAATAACTCCAGTTCATCAATGTAATTTAGGCATGTATTCCGAATATAGTCATATGTGCTTATGGGAAAGAACTTGCATGACATCTTTTGTCCTACCCTCCCGTGCGAGCGGGGTCCTATTGGAAACTAAGGGATATTAAGGCCTCCTTTTAATAGAGTACCGGACCAAAGCATTAACACTTAGTGAATACATGAACTCCTCAAACTATAGTCATCACCGGGAGTGGTCCCGATTATTGTCACTTCAGGGTTACCGGATCATAACACATAGTGTTGGGGATATAACTATTAGGTATGACCCGCCCAGGAGGGGCCGGGTCATCCATATGACGATTCATCACAATGAAGCCCAAGATCATATGGCGGTTCATAGGTAGGCTTAGTAGAGGGCCCAGACACGAAGGTGGCTTAAGGCCCATAGATATAAACTGACATGTATGTAAAACTTATATCGTAAGGTATGTAAGAAAGGTCACCGAGCCGGATATGTTGTATAAACCGGCCGGGACTTTGAGGGTCGCAGGGCGTTAACCCGTGTATATAAGGGGACGACCTAGCAGCGGCTTAGGGGAAGAGAACAAGAGATCAAGAGCTAGGTCAAGCGTATTCGCCCCCTGCTCATCGAAACCCTAGCAATACCAAATACAAACTAGACTAGGCTTTTACCTTCGTCGTAAGGGGCCGAACCAGTATAAACTCCTCGTGTCCTTTGTTCTGATTAACCCCTTTAAGCTAACCTCAATGCGATGGCTCCACGACTAAGTCCTCACACTAGGACATCTGCCGTGACAATTCTATGACAGTTGGCGCCCACCGTGGGGCTATCGCATGATGGTTTCGAGTTCTTAAAGGGCAACTTCAAAGGGATCAAGGGATACGTTGTGGGTCGGATGACCAAGAGTCGTCGCGGCAAGCTCTACATCAACGATGCAGGCTGGGGCCCCGAGGCCGGCTCAATTGAGTACGGGTATCGGGTCCCCTTCGGTGGAATCCACGTCTTCATCAGCAAAATCGGTGAACCGGGCCCTGAGCCGGACATCTGCATCGACATCGTTGAAACGGCTCAGCGTGCGAGACCTGCCCGGGTTCGGCCTGCCATGAATCGTGCCTTCGTGGGGTTTATCCATGGAGTGGAATCTGAGGACAGACCAACATCTGGTGATGAGACCGTCGTTTATTCTGATGCGAGTCATCCACCGGTGAGACAGAGTCATTGTATCATCTGCCAGACGACCGGCTTGGGGGCTATTCCGATGGCGACAGTATTCCGGACCCCTGTGAGCCGCCGAATCGGGTTGCAATCTTCATGGCCAGTACACATCCCATGCAGCATTCATCTAGGGCAGCGGAGTTGGTTTCCGGGTCAGCAACGACAGCGGGTGCCAGGGCAGGAGGCCCTGAGCGCCCGCCGGCTCAAGCTTTGACTGACTTGCTGGATAAGCTAACAACGTTGTTGACAGCGGTGGTTAACCCGACGGATCAAGATCAGCATAATGCGGCAATCACAAAGTTGCGTGATGAGATAGCGCAGGCCAAGGAGGAGCTAAACGCAAAAAATGCCAAGATGGCTGAGGAGCGGACCGCTTTGGATGCTCAGGCTCAACGGATTCAGTCACAATCTTACCGGCTCATGTTAGATCAGAACGCTTCCAATGAAGTCATGAGGAGGAGGCATCAGACCCGTCTGCCTTCGGTTTATGAGGCAAGGAAGCTCTTTAACACGCCAGGAGCAGGAACCAGTAACCCGGCGGTAGCAAACCGGTTCGAAGCACCTGAGATGGGTACGCCGGTTCAGCCACGCACAATGGACCCGCCTCGTCAGAATACCAACCCACCGCAGCATGTACCGACGACACCGGGTCATTATTCTAACCCTTTGGATAACATGATCGCTGCAGCGTCACGAATGGCGGCCCTTCCGGTTGATGGTGAGTCGCCAATGGCAGTCGAGACATGGAGAGCCAGAGAGCTTCTTCAAACAGCACTGACCCAGCAGCAGGCTTATTCCTATAGTCGTGATAGGATTCATTCCACCCCTCGCCCAAGCCGAAGTTACAGCAGACATCTTGATGGGCCGACGGTGTCAAGCAGTGGACGTAACCATAACCTGCCGCGCGGGCATAACCCGGCGGGTGGTGGTGCTGATGCTCAAAATGTGGTGGATCAAGGAAGAGCTCGTCGAGAGGCCGAGTTAGCGGCACAGTATGCAGCTCGTCAACCAACTCCGGTTCGTCCAACCACCTATGTGGAGCTATCTATGACTTTTAGAAACCTGGGCGTGCCATGCTTGGTGCCGGATCTATGTAATGAGCGCCTGCCCAAGGATTTTAAAGGTCCTCGCAAGGTGCCTAACTATACAGCCGATTTAAGTCCGGAGGCATGGACTGAGAGTTATGAGATGGCCATGGAGTTATTGGATGTCAGCGAGGCTGCATGTGCTTAAATATTTCCCCTTGATGTTAGAAGGGACGGCCCGCACTTGGTTGAAGGGGCTCCCTGCCAACTCCATCGGGTCATGGGCCGAGTTAAAGGCCTGGTTCATCCAGAACTTCAAAGACACATGCAAACAGCCCATGTCAATTGTGGATCTGGCCTCCTGTGTTCAAGAAGAAGGTGAGTCAACAACCCATTGTGTGCACCGGGTCTCAACAATCTTGCATTCGTTGGATCGCATCAATGCCGACTCAGCAGTGTTGATGTTGGAGAACAATTGATGTTTCATGCCCTTAAAACAGAAGCTAGGGCGGCTCAAACGTCATTGCAATGACATGGGGACGCTCATGGTGGCTCTCGTTAAGTATGCTGATTCTGATAGTACAACAGACCCCGAGTCTGATGAGGAAAAGCCGGTGAAGGGAAGAAAGAACAACAATGCTAAGGGGCAGCAGTATAACCAGGGAGGCAACGGTAAGCGCAAGGCTGATAATAGTTTTGACTTTGTGGCTAACACCAATGCACAGAATAATGGTCAGCGTTGAAAGGGTAAACCGCCCCCACGGGCTGGAGGATCCGGTATCAATCTTGAGCATATGCTAAATCAGCCCTGCCCAAAACATGGTACGAAAGAAAGACCATTAGTGCACCTATGGAAGGATTGTCACATTATGAAGGAGTACAAGAATTCCAATATTTTTCATGACAGCCATGGGCCGGGTGGCGGTTCTGGGCCTGGCTCTCATGGTCCGGGTTATGGCGGTGGCGGTTCTAACTCTAGATTCCAAGGAAATCAAGGCAATTACAAAAACCAGGGTGGTTACAACCAGCAGAGTAATCAGGGGGGTTCAGCAGCAGCAACAGTCTGGTTATCAGAGCAACCCGAAGCAGTTGAATAGTGGGCAATATCATGTTTTTACCACTAGCTTATGTAAACGTGATCAGAAGCCTCACATGAGGTCAGTTAATGCTGTTGAGCCGACGGTTCCTCGTTAACTGTGTTGGTCTGAGAAACCCATCATGTGGAGTAGGGAAGATCACTCGCCCCGGGTTGATAATCCGGGTCATTTGGCTTTGGTGGTCGCACCTTAGGTTGGAGGGTATAAGTTTACCAAAGTACTCATGATGGAGGGAGCAACATCAATATCCTTTATTATGAAACTTTCCGTTGCATGGGGTTGACTGATAAAAATCTTAAGCCATCAAACACTGTTTTCCATGGCATGGTGCCTGGTAAGTCAGCATCAATATCTTAAGCCGTCAAACTTTGGAGGTTGTTTTTGGAGATGATCGTGACTCTAGGTCAGAGACATTGACCTTTGAAGTGGTCACGATCCACAGCCCATGTCATGCTCTGTTTGGACGGCCGGCTTATGCCAAGTTCATGGCGCGGCCGTGTTACGTGTATCTGCAGCTCAAGATGTCGGGTCACAAGGGAACCATTACAGTGCATGGGAGCCATAAGATAGCTCTGGAATGTGAAGAGGGGGATGCAACTTACGCTGAGTCGGTTTGTGCGACGGAGGAGTTAAAATTTTACAAGGACAATGTTGACCCAGCGGATATGACATCTTTGAAAAATCCAACCACAGAGCATGATCCGGTTTTAAAGTTTAAGTCAGCAGATGATACCAAAATGGTTGATTTTGTTCCTGGCGACTCATCCAAGCAGTTCATCATCAGTGCTAATCTGGATCCGAAATAGGAAAGCACGCTCATCGAGTTCATCCATGAGAACCGGGACATCTTTGCATGGAAGCCTTCAGACATGCCGGGTGTAACGAGAGAACTCGCTGAGCACACTCTTAATATTGATCCAAAGTTTAAGCCGGTTAAACAGTTTCTTCACCGGTTTAATGAGTAGAGGCGGAAGGCCATTGGAGAGGAGGTAGCCCGGCTCTTGGCAGCTGAGTTTATCATCGAAGTTTTTCATCCTGAGTGGTTGGCTAACCCAGTGCTAGTACTTAAGAAGAATGACACTTGGCGCATGTGTTTGGATTACACGAATTTAAACAAAGCTTGCCCGGTTGATCCTTTTGCTCTCCCTCGTATTGATTAGATTATTGATGCTATGGTGGGTTGTGAGCGTTTGAGTTTTCTGGATGCTTATTCTGGTTATCATCAGATCAAGATGGTGGTTAAGGACCAGGAGAAGACAGCTTTCATAACTCCTTTTGGATCCTTCTGCTATGTGTCTATGCCTTTTGGGCTCAAGAGTGCCCAGGCGACTTATCAGAGATGTGTGCAAAATTTCCTTACTAACCAAATTGGGCGTAATGTTCATGCTTATGTGGATGATATTGTGGTAAAATCCAGAGAGAAAGAGACATTGATAGATGATTTGAAGGAAACCTTTGATAATCTCAGGGTTTATAAGATGATGCTTAACCCGGCCAAATGTGTTTTTGGTGTGCCAGCAGGAAAACTCTTGGGTTTTTTGGTGTCTAACAGAGGTATTGAAGCTAAGCCGGAGAATAGAAAAGCCATCATTTCACTGGCTAAACCGGTGTGTATCAATGACATGCAATGTCTGGCGGGTCGTATTGCGGCGTTGAGCCGGTTCATAAGCCGGCTGGGAGAGAAGGATGTCCCTCTGTATCAGATGATGAAAAAGATAGATAATTTTGTCTGGAGTGATGCTGCTAATACAACGTTTGAGGATTTGAAGAAGCAACTAGCTGAGTCGCCCGTGCTTTCCGCCCCTATTGATAAGGAGCCTATGTTGTTATATGTGGTTGCTAATAGTCGGGCTGTCAGTGTTGCCATTGTGGTAGAAAGAAAGGAGGCAGGCAAGGAATATCTGGTTCAAAGGCCGGTTTATTATATCAGCGAGGTGCTTATTGAGTCCAAGCAGAGATATCCGCACTGGCAGAAGCTTGTATATGGTGTGTTCTTGGCCAGCCGGAAGCTTAAACACTATTTTTTGGGTCATCCCATCACTGTGGTTTGCTCTGCTCCTTTGGGAGATATCATCCAAAACAGGGAGGCAACTGGCCGGGTTGCTAAGTGGGCTATTGAGCTTGGACCTCACGGGTTAAAATATGTACCTCGCACGACCATCAAATCTCAGGCGCTGGTGGATTTCATCAATGATTGGACAGAGCTGCAGATGCCTGAGGAAAAGCCAGATAACATGTATTGGACTATTCACTTTGATGGGTCCAGGCAATTGGAGGGCTCGGGGCTGGAGTTATTCTTGCTTCCCCTCGAGGTGATAAATTTTGTTATGTTCTCTGTTTGATGTTTCCTTGTACTAACAATGCAGCTGAGTATGGGGCCTTGCTCCATGGTCTTCAGATGGCTAAGGAGATGAATTTAAGCCGGGTTAGGTGCTTTGGCGACTCAGACTTAGTGGCTCAGCAAGTCTCTGGTACTTGGGATCCTAAGGATCCACTCATGGCAGCTTATCGACGAGAGGTGGACGTTATTGCCGGTCACTTTAAGGGTTATCAAGTTAAGCACGTTGATCGGAGGAAAAATGAAGCTGCAGATGCTTTAAGCCGGTTGGGTTCTCAACGTAAGCCGGTGCTGCCTAATATTTTTCTTGATGTTTTACATAACCCGTCGGTCAAGTTACCTACAAAGGAAGATTTGGCTATCCCTGACCCGGAGGCTCAGTTGGTGGAGGCTCTTCATGTGATTCCGGATTGGACAGCTCCTTATTTGTCTTATATGACCCGGGGCGAGTTACCTGAGGATGAAACCTTAGCCAGGCAAATAACCCGGCGGTCTAAGTCAATGACAATTGTTAATGGAGAGTTACATCATCACAGTGTCACAGGGGCATTTCAACATTGTGTCTCTCTAGAAGAGGGCTGTGAGATCTTACGAGCGATTCATGAAGGAGATTGTGGTCATCATGCCGGTTCAAAGTCCCTTGTGGCTAAAGCTTTTCACCATGGGTTTTATTGGTTAACAGCCCATGTTGATGCAGAGGACCTCGTCAGCAGGTGTGATGGATGTCAGAAATTTTGCACAACGAGCCCATGTGCCGGCTCAAGAATTGAGGATGATTCCAATTACTTGGCCATTTGCAGTTTGGGGGCTTGATATGATTGGACCTTTCAAAAGATCCAAGGACAAGAAGACCCACCTTTTGGTGGCGGTTGATAAGTTCACTAAGTGGGTAGAGGCAGAGCCGGTCAGTAAGTGTGATGCAGCAACAACGGTTCAATTCATGAAGAAAGTGATCTTCCATTTTGGCTTTCCACATAGCACTATAACAGACAATGGCACTAACCTCTCTAAGGGTTCTATGGAAGAATTTTGTCAACGTGAGCATATCCGGCTTGATGTATCGTCAGTGGCTCACCCTCAATCCAATGGTCAAGCTGAGGGAGCAAACCAAGAGATCTTGAAAGGCATCAAGCCCCGGCTTATGGTTCCTCTGTAGAGGACGCCGGGTTGTTGGGTGGAGGACCGTGGTATGGAGCATCAATACCACCCCAAATAGATCTGCGGGATACACACCTTTCTTCATGGTTTACGGAACAGAGGCAGTTCTCCCTAGTGACATCCGTCATGACTCACCTCGTGTGGCGGCTTATGTTGAAGCTGACAATGAAAGAGCACGTCAAGAAGCACTTGACCTGTTGGATGAGGAGCATGACATCGCAGCGGCTCGTTCGGCGATTTACCAGCTGTAAGTGCATCTAGTGCCACCCCTAGTTGGTTTTGGAGTATTGACGACAAACCTAGTTGAGGGACTAATGTGTTTGTGAGAATTGCAGGATAACACAGGTAGAAGTCCGTCATTGATTCGGTTTTCCTACCAGAGATGACCCCTAAAAATGTATGAAGACATTGAAGTCAAAGGTGGTATATGAAGATATTCACATTGAAGACTATGACAAGAGAAGACACCACATGAAGCCTATGGAGCTCGAAGACTTAGATCTTTCGTAGTTCTTTTTCTTTTGTGTTGAGTCATAGGAACCACCGTACTGTTAAGTGGGATCGAAGAGAACCAGTCAGAATGACTGAAGTGATGCCTAACCAAAAACACCTATGTCTTCGAGTGAAGACTATGAGAGCAAATCTTGTCCAGAGTCGGACAAGTCAGCTTTGCTTGTAGCCCAAGTAAAGTTGTCGTGTGAGTTTGAAATCTGACCGTTGGAACACGTCTCAGTTCCTTAGTGACCCAGGGTCATTTTGGACAAATCAGGTCGGGTTGCCAAGTGGCTATAAATAGCCCACCCCCCACAACCATAAACGGTTGGCTGCTTAGATTGAGAATACGGCTTTTGTCGTTTGAGAGCAACCCACCTCGAAGCCTTTGAGAGAGAATTCCTTGCGAGGATAAAGCCCTAACCATCCAGAGCCAGAGAGAATTGGGTATCACTTAAGTCATCTTGTCTGTGTGATCTGAAGACTTATTACACTTGAGGACTGTGCATCCTCTAGCCGGTTAGGCGTCGCGTTCTGAGCATCCAAGAGACATTGTGGATTGCCGGTGAACGAAGTCTGTGAAGGTTTGGGAGTCTACCTTGAAGACTTACCAGAGTGATTGGGCGAGGTCTGTGTGACCTTAGCTCAAGGGGAATACGGTGAGGACTGGGTGTCCTGAGCTGCGTGTTCAGGACTGGGTGTCCGGGACTAGGTGTCCTAAGGTTTAAATACCTAGCCGCCCCAACCAGACGTACGGTTGTCACAGCAACTGGAACTGGTCCAACAAATCATTGTCTTCAACGAGTCACTGGTTTCATCTTCCCTTCCCTTTACTTACTGTTGCTCCTTGTGAAGTCATTGTATGTTCGCACTATCTTTTGTCTTCACTGAGTGACTGCATGTTCTGTATGGCTTCATAATATCTTCCTACCTGATCCTTACTACATTGCTGCTATTAAGTCATTGTGCTTTCACTTCATTGAATACTTGACTATGGCTTGTTTAGTGTAGTCTATCTTCCGCTGCATGGTAATAGGTTTATTTCTATTGTTTGTCTTCATAACTTCCACGTTTTGAAGACTTTCATAAAAATCGCCTATTCACCCCCCCTCTAGTCGATATAACGCACTTTCAATTGGTATCAGAGCGAGGTGCTCCCTTGTTCTGTGTGGTTTGGTTTAACCACCTGGAGTTTTAGCTATGTCGACTGCAGGGATAATTAAAGTCTCCGCTGCGTGCCCCGTCTTTGATGGAACTGAATATCCCTACTGGAAGAATAAGATGCGCATGCATCTTGAAGCCATTGACGTCGACCTATGGTATGTCGTCGAGAACGGCGTTCCCAAGGCTGGAGAAGGTGTCACAGCTGCTGACGTCAAGAAATTTGTTCAACTGGACTCTACTGCCAAGAATATCATCTGTGGTCACCTGACCAAAGGACAATATGGCCGTGTGAGTGCTTTCAAGACATCTAAGCTGGTCTGGGACTGGCTCTCCAAGGTCAATGAAGGCATCTCAACCCAGAGAGATTAGAGAATCAGTATCCTTTGCAACCTCTTCAACCGCTTCAAGAGAAATGAGAATGAGAATGTCCAGCACACTTTTGACCGACTCACTGACATCACAAATGAGCTTCAAACCCTCGGCGCTACTGAGATCACCAAACATGAAGTCGTCAAGACACTACTGAGATCACTTGATAGTTCGTTTGACATCCTAGCCCTGATGATTCAAGGACGTCCTGATTTCAAGACACTCGATCCATCTGACATACTTGAGAGGCTCAACACACATGAGTTTCAGCTTTCTGAGAAAAGAGATATCTACGGTCCAAACTATGGGCGAACTCGTGCCTTGAAGGAAAAAGCTGTTTCCTCATCTGAAGAAGAATCTGACAGCAGTTCCGATGATCCTGAAGACATTGGAAGGGAACTTGCTATGCTTGTGAAGAAGTTCCAAAAATTCACCAAGAAGAAAGGCTTCAGAAAGTCTTCCCGATCAAGCTCAAGGAATGATGAAGCTTCTGCTCACAACTACAAGAAGAAAACATGTCACAAGTGCAAGAAACCTGGCCACTTCATCTCTGAGTGTCCACAGTGGGACAATGAGAACAAAAAGAAGAAGAAGAGCAAGGAATATGACTCTGATGACAAGAAGAAGAAGAAATACTCAATGTCTTCGTCCAAGTCTTCCTCAAAGTCTTCATCACACAAAAAGAGCTCATCTGGCAAGGCACGTGCGTTTGTTGGCAAGGAAATGGATTCAGAGGAGGAGTCTGCTTCTGAGGAGGCGGAGGTGGAGTCTGAGGAGGAGTCCGATTCAGGCATCGCAAGTCTGGCTACAGCATACGTTGCCAAGTCCATCTTCAATACTAAAGACAATGACCTCGTCACCGACACCGATGCAAATGACAAGGACTACTCCGCTTCTACCTACTGCTTCATGGCACGCGGTGCCAAGGTAAACACACGCACTACTCACTATCAAACATCTAGTGATAATGACTCTGATTGTGATTCAAAACCCAGCTACAAAACACTTGCTAAAATTGCAACTGAACAGCAGAAAGCTATGGAACATATTCAAAAACTGTTAGACAGAAGCGATGATCTGTTAGGTGCTGAAATGATTCGGTCTGAATCCTTAATTGAATACATAAAAAATCTTCATGTTAAGTATCAGGAACTTGAAAGTCGTCATGAAACTCTCTCAACAACTCATGAAAAGCTTTCCTATGATTATCTTCAAAGGAAGCAAGATCTTGAGAAATTGAGAACGGTTCATGAAGATCTTCAAAAGGAAAATGAGTCACTTCACTCCAAACAGATCAGTCCCGCTCAGGAAGGATTTGAACCACCATGTCTTAAATGCATTGAGCGTGATAATGCTACTTCTGTTGCTGAATGTTCTACTGCTGCTACTGTTGCAATATCTTCAACTGTTGATGTGGTAACTAACCCCTCTGCTGAGGATACCACTGCTATTGCTAATGAGAATGCTAGATTGAAGACATTGCTCGAAACAGGGATGTACAAAAGTCTTAAAGGGCATCAGACACTATGTGATGTCCTCAAAAAGCAGATTCTGAACCGAAACCCGAGGAAAGAGGGTGTTGGGTTCATAAGGAAAATGAATGCTGATGGCTCTTACTGGAAACCTGAGCAGTACCCAAAAACCATGTGGGTTGCTGCAAAGGAACCTTCAGCAGACCCATCCAATCTATCTGGCTTCACCTGTGCTAACCCCATTATCATTGATGAATCCTTTGATGCAAACTATATACTGTTTAATAATCAGAATGGTGAAGTGTTTGCCAGGTACATTGGTACTAACTGCAGGAATGGACCGCCTATGAAGAAGATCTGGGTTCCAAAAAGGTGTCTGGAGAATCTTCCTGTGAATGTCATCATGACACCTCACATGAAGAAGACAAACCTCAGACCAAGGGCTTCATACGATCCAAAGGCTTCATACAGACAGAGGACTCACCTGAGTCGCACTAACACAAATGTTTTGCAGGGAAACCATACTCAGGCATATGAATATGAGAGCGGTTCATCAAACCGCCATGTTCATAAGACCAAGAACTATTCTGCTTATTCTTATGAGTACTATTGTCCGCCTGCAAGACTGTTTGCTAGGGCTCCAAAGCCAAAATTCTCAGATGCTGCACTTAGACTTATTGCTTCTCAGCCACCCTTGAAGATGTGGGTGGCTAAGAAAGCTTAACTCTCTTTTGCAGGGAAAGGTCTCCAGCAGAAAACCAAAATCGGCTGACGCCATTGCTGGGGACCTTAAACATCTTGTAGGGCGCAAGATCAAATGCCCGAATGGTCTTACTATGTACTTCGTTCCTGAATCGCTTGCTACTCTCCCTATTAGTCCTAATCTGGATCTAAGCTTTCATAACCCATTGGTTCGTCAAATGTTTTTGCTTCACAATGCTCTTGGTGAAGCCTATCCCCCTAACTGCATTGTAGGGTACGACACCAACATCTTCAGAATGGATTATTGATAGTGGGTGTACAAATCACATGACTGGCAAAAGAAGTCTTCTTATGGACTCAACCTTACGTCCATCCGACAAGAGCCACATCACATTTGCTGACACTGGTAAAAGTAAGGTATTGGGTCTAGGTAGAGTTGCAATCTCAAGGGATCAACACATGGACAAAGTCATGCTTGTTGAATCCCTTGGCTTCAACTTAATATCTGTCTCAATGCTTTGCGATTTGAACATGATCGTAATATTTGGAAAATATCGTTGCCTTGTACTAATGGAATCTGACAAGTCTCTAGTGTTTGAAGGGTATCGAAAAGATGATCTGTACGTAGTAGATTTCTCAGCAGGACCACAGCTTGTCATATGCCTTCTAGCAAAAGCTTCAGAATGCTGGCTCTGGCATCAGAGGCTTGGGCATGCTGGCATGAGGAACCTTCACACCCTTGCGAAGAAGAAGCATGTCATAGGCATCGAGGGTGTCAAGTTCAAGAAAGACCACTTATGCGGTGCCCTGTGAAGCAGGGAAGATGACAAGGGCCAAACATCCTTCGAAGACAATCATGACCACTACTCGACCCTTCGAACTGCTTCACATGGATCTTTTCGGTCCCACTCATTACTCAACTCTTACTACTACTGCATGCCTCTATGGCTTCGTTATTATTGATGATTACTCTAGATACACTTGGGTGCACATAATCCTTTACAAGACTGAAGTGCAGGATGTCTTCAGACGCTTCGCCAATCGAGCCATGAACAATTATGGCGCCAAGATAAAGCACATCAGAAGTGACAATGGCACTGAATTCAAGAACACTGGCCTTGATACATATCTTGACACCTTGGGCATCACACATGAATTCTCAGCCCCGTACACGCCACAGCAGAATGGCGTCGTCGAACGCAAGAACAGAACACTCATTGAGATGGCCAGAACGATGCTAGATGAATACAAGACCCCAAGAAAATTCTGGCCTGAAGCCATTGATACTGCATGCCATACAATCAATCGTGTTTATCTTCACAAGCTTCTGAACAAGACATCTTATGAGCTCCTTACTGGCAAGAAGCCAAATGTCAGTTACTTCAGAGTATTTGGCGCAAGGGGCTGGATCAAGGACCCACATCACACCTCAAAGTTTGCACCAAAAGCACATGAGGGTTTTATGCTTGTATATGGAAAGGATTCGCACTCCTACAGAGTCTTCAATCTCTTTCATTACAAAGTGGTTGAAATAGTGGATGTGCGGTTCGATGAGACCAATGGTTCACAAAGAGAGCAACTGGCAAATGTGCTAGATGAAGTTCCATCCAGTGAATCAATCAAGCTGATGGGAACTGGAGAAATTATACCTTCTGAAGCTCATCCTGAAGAAGAACTTATCATCTCAGCACCTGATCAACATGAAGACAATGCTCAGCCTGAAGACATTCCTTCTAACAACGACAATGATCAGCAAGAGCAAAGTCTTCGCCCTGTACATCCTCGCGTTGCCAATGAAGTGCAGATTGAAAGAATAATTGATAGCATCAATGCACCCGGTCCACTCACTCGTTCAAGGGCAACTCAGCTAGCAAATTTCTGTGGGCACTTCGCATTCATCTCAATAACAGAACCCAAGAAAGTTGAAGAAACCTTCATGGAACCTGAATGGATTCAAGCTATGCAAGAAGAGCTTCAATAGTTTGAGCTGAATAATGTATGGGAACTAGTTAAGCGTCCTGATCCACGGAAGCACGATATAATAGGGACCAAATGGATATACCGCAACAAACAAGATGAGCATGGTCAAGTTGTCAGAAACAAAGCTCGTCTCGTTGCTCAAGGATATACTCAAGTGGAAGGCATTGACTTCGATGAAACATTTGCTCCTGTGGCTAGACTTGAAGCCATACGCATACTGCTGGCCTATGCAAATCATCACAACATACTTCTATATCAAATGGATGTGAAGAGTGCTTTTCTCAATGGCAAGGTTGAAGAAGTGTATGTTGCACAATCGCCTGGCTTTGAAGATCCAAAACATCCTGACATGGTATACAAGCTCAACAAGGCACTGTATGGCCTCAAACAAGCCCCTCGGGCCTGGTATGACACACTCAAATACTTCCTGAAGAGCAAAGGCTTCATACCTGGTTCCCTAGACCCCACTCTCTTCATGAAGACATATGATGGTGAACTGTTTGTGTGCCAAATATATGTGGATGACATTATCTTCGGCTGCACCAATCAGAAGTACAGTGAAGAGTTTGGATATATGATGCAAGAGCAATATCAGATGTCCATGATGGGAGAGCTGAAGTTCTTCCTCGGTCTTCAAATACGACAACAACGCAACGGCATCTTCATATCTCAAGAGAAATATCTCAAAGATTGCCTGAAGAAGTTCGGTATGCAAGACTGCAAAGGCTTCACAACACCAATGCCAGCCAAACATCATCTGGGTCCCGACGACAATGGTAAAGAGTTCGATCAAAAGGTATACTGCTCCATGATTGGTTCTTTACTTTATCTATGTGCATCTAGGCCAGATATTATGCTTAGTGTTTGCATGTGTGCTCGATTTCAAGCGGCACCAAAGGAGTGGCATCACTTAGCTGTGAAGCGAATTCTTCGATATTTGGCTCACACCCCAACTCTAGGATTATGGTATCCAAAGGGCTCAGAGTTTGATCTGGTTGGATTCTCGGATGCTGATTATGCTGGTGACAAAGTTGATCGCAAGTCTACATCAGGCACATGTCACTTTCTGGGATGATCACTTGTATGTTGGTCTTCAAAGAAGCAGAACTTTGTATCTCTCTCCACTTCTGAATCTGAATACATTGCTGCTGGATCTTGCTGCGCTCAGCTTCTATGGATGAAGCAAACACTCAAGGACTATGGCATTCATCTGAAGCAAGTGCTACTTTACTGCGACAACGAAAGCGCCATCAAGATCGCCAACAACCCAGTTCACCACTCGAAGACAAAGCACATTGAAATTCGTCATCACTTTCTCAGAGATCATGTTGTGAAGGAAGATATTGATATCATACACGTCAACACTGAAGAGCAATTGGCAGATATCTTCACCAAGCCTGTGACGCCCCCGATTCAATCGTACACTAATCATGCACGCAAATGTGTACGATCAAGATCAGGGACTCACGGGAAGATATCACAACACAACTCTACAAATAAAATAAGTCATACAAGCATCATAATACAAGCCAGGGGCCTCGAGGGCTCGAATACAAGTGCTCGATCATAGACGAGTCAGCGGAAGCAACAATATCTGAGTACAGACATAAGTTAAACAAGTTGCCATAAGATGGCTAGCACAAACTGGGATATAGATCGAAAGAGGCGCAGGCCTCCTGCCTGGGATCCTCCTAACTACTCCTGGTTGTCGTCAGCGGGCTGCACGTAGTAGTAGGCACCTTCGGGGTAGTAGTCGTCGTCGACGGTGGCGTCTGGCTCCTGGACTCCAGCATCTGGTTGCGACAACTAGAAAGAAAGGAAAGGGGAAAAAAGGGGGGAGAAAGCAACCGTGAGTACTCATCCAAAGTACTCGCAAGCAAGGAACTACACTACATATGCATGGGTATATGTGTAAGGAGGCCATATCAGTGGACTGAACTGCAGAATGCCAGAATAAGAGGGGGATAGCTAATCCTGTCGAAGACTACGCTTCTGGCAGCCTCCGTCTTGCAGCATGTAGAAGAGAGTAGATTGAAGTCCTCCATGTAGCATCTCCAAGTAGCATATCCAGGTAGCATCTCCAAGCGCATCTCCAGTCGCATCGCATAGCATAATCCTACCCGGTGATCCTCTCCTCGTCGCCCTGTAGAAAAGCGATCACCGGGTTGTCTGTGGAACTTGGAAGGGTGTGTTTTATTAAGTATCCGGTTCTAGTTGTCATAAGGTCAAGGTACAACTCCAAGTCGTCCTGTTACCGAAGATCACGGCTATTCGAATAGATTAACTTCCCTGCAGGGGTGCACCACATAACCCAACACGCTTGATCCCATTTGGCCGGACACACTTTCCTGGGTCATGCCCGGCCGCGAAAGATCAACACGTCGCAGCCCCACCTAGGCACAACAGAGAGGCCAGCACACCGGTCTAAACCTAAGCGCGCAGGGGTCTCGGCCCATCGCCCTGAGCACACCTGCACGTTGCGTGGGCGGCCGGAAGCAGACCTAGCCTAGCAGGCGTTCCAGTCCAATCCGGCGCGCGCCGCTCCGTCGCTGACGTCTGAAGTGCTTCGGCTGATACCACGACGTCGGGATACCCATAACTACTCCCACGTAGATGGTTAGTGCGTATAGGCTCGTAGCCGACTCAGATCAAATACCAAGATCTCGTTAAGCGTGTTAAGTATCCGCGAACGCCGAACAGGGCCAGGCCCACCTGTCTCCTAGGTGGTCTCAACCTGCCCTGTCGCTCCGCCACAAAGTAACAGTCGAGGGCCGTCGGGAACCCAGGCCCACCTCTACCGGGATGGAGCCACCTGTCCTTTCAGCCCCCTCGTGAGAATCACTTGCGGGTACTCAATGAGCTGACCCGACTTTAGTCACCATCTGTATAGTATGTATGTATGTATAGTATATACCCGTGATCACCTCCCAAGTGATCACGGCCCGATAGTATAGCAAGGCAGACTGACAAGAATGTAGGGCCAATGATGACAAACTAGCATCCTATACTAAGCATTTAGGATTGCAGGTAAGGTATCAACAGATGTAGCGACAATGTCAGGCTATGCATCAGAATAGGATTAACGAAAGCAGTAACATGCTACACTACTCTAATGCAAGCAGTATAGAGGAGAATAGGCGATATCTGGTGATCAAGGGGGGGGCTTGCCTGGTTGCTCCGGCAAGAGAGAGGGGTCGTCAACTCCGTAGTCGAACTGGTCAGCAGCAGCGTCGGTCTCGTAGTCTACCGGAGAGAAGAGGGGGAAGAAATAATGAATACAGAGCAAACAAAGCATCACAAAATATAACAAGGCAATACGCGGTGTTCGGTGTGCCCTAACGCGGTAGTAGGTGATACCGGTGAAGGGGGGAAAACATCCGGGAAAGTATTCCCGGTGTTTCGTGTTTTCTGACAGATGAACCGGAGGGGGAAAGTTGCGTGTTCGGTATGCTAGGGGTGTGTGGCGGACGAATGGGCTGCGTAACCGGATTCGTCACGTCGTTCTGAGCAACTTTCATGTACAAAGTATTTTCATCCGAGTTACGGTTTATTTTATATTCATTTTTAAAGGTTTATTCAATTTATGGATTTATTTATAATCCAAATTTAACTAGTAATACTTTTGCCACATAATGCAGTGCTAGCCACAGTGTATGACGGGTGGGGTCAGGGTCAAAGTCAGTAGTCCAGTTAGCAGTTGACTAGGTCAACATTGACTGGTCAAACTGGCTGGTGGGACCCGGCGGTCATAGAGACAGGGTAAATCAACAATTTAATTAATTTAACAGATTAAGTGGGGGGGCCACATGTCATTGACATAGATATTTTTAAACAGGCTTTTAAATGAAATGGATCCACATGTCATTTTCAGTTACTCAACTAAACAGTTTTATCAGGTTCTAATTAGGTGGTTAATCCGGGCGGGCCCACACGTCAGTGGGTCAACCCACTGCCAGACGTGTGTGCGCGTGTGCGTGCCCGACGGCAAGTTCAGTGAACGGCGGCGCCGCGCGGAGCCAGTGGCTCTGGCGACCAAAAGAGGCAGCCCCGGGTGCCAAACGGATAAGCGTGAGGCGTCGCGTCGAGGGTGCCTTCGTCTGAAGCTAGGGGCGGCCGAAACAGCGCCGGTGGCAATGGAAGGCGGCGACTACGGCGGAGCTAGCGACAACCGGCACTGGAGGGCACGGGGAGAAGAGGGAAAAGGCCGTGGAGGGCCGGAGGCTCACAGCGGAAGCGGCAGGGTGCTCGATGGAGCCGGAGGATGTTGGGGCCGAGCGGATCGACGACGAGGTTAGCGGCTGCGGCCGACGGTGTCGGAGGAGGGGGCGCCGGTCGACGAGGGGACTCCGGCGAGGGGAGCAAGGCGAGGGAGGCCGGATCC
>NC_041392.1:178952764-179003910 GCF_002162155.2 Triticum dicoccoides
TGCGGTCACGCTGGCCGGAAGCTTGACGAGGAGGCTCGGGCGCGCTTGGAGACGAACGGAAGGTGGAGGAGAAGACCAGGGGCGGTGGTTGCCTTGCCGGCGAACAACAGCTGTGACCCGCCAGGGGAGAGGTGCGGGGAAGCGGGGGGGAGAGGAGAGATTGCGAGGGGGGGTATGAGGCGCCTCGCCTCTGGTCTAGGTGTGTGGCGGCACGAGGGAGATGGAGAGGGATCGAGCGAGAGGAGTGGGGGTCAAGTGGGTAAGGCTGGCTGCGGGCTAGGTTAAGGAGGGGAGCCGGGCTGGGCCTAGTTGTTTGTTAGATGGGCCAAGAGCCCAGTAGATTAGTTTAGTTTAGTTTTTTTTGTTTTGAAATATATTTACTATTTTCGTTAATCATATATTGCATTATATTTTAAGTCTAAATGGTCTTTTTTTAAATGAGAGACTTGTCATAAAAGTACTTTGCAATATTATGGGGTTGTCCGCTAGGCTTGGGGGCAATTGAAAAAAAAATGTCTAGCCTTTTGTTAATTCTCGAAAAAGCCAAAACTAGAGCTATTGGCCCTGTTTTATTTAGGTTAGGAGCATCTACTTACTTCCACAGACTTTTGTTCTTATATGACAATTAGTTAGTGAACTCTTGCAACCCTGCGAACATTTTTGTTTTATCATTTGAAGAAATAATAATTTGACTTCATTTTAAAAATTGAATTTGAATTCGGTTTGGATCAAAGTGAGGTTTAGAAAGTTAATCGCGATGACATGGCACCATTTGTGTGTGGTTAATGTAGCTTAACTACCGGGGTGTTACAAAGCCCTTGGATGAGAAGAGATTTTGCAAGTTACGGTGTGAGCTAAATATCCTGGAATCCTCAAATGTCCTCTGATCAGGCACACATCCTAACCCTTATGCATATTGATGACTTAGATGTGCAACACACGAAGTAAAATATATCTTCAATCAATGAATACATATATTCTAAGTGTGAATACATTAATGTGGAATTTGACTTCGGAGCGCCACGATAATTGTGTGCCGTGTCTGGGTCTAATACTTCCTATACGGTGGGTAACGCCACCACCAAATGTTCTATTTTGAAGTGTTTCACTCATGGCGTTACCTTGCAATGTCTTCACATTTGGTTTGGCTTCGATCTCAACATATCTTCAAGATTATCTTCACTATGTTGATTATATATATATATATATATATATATATATATATATATTAGTGTTCTGTTCTCTACAGCATTCACTTATAGCTATGTCTTCATTGTTGAATCTTTTGAACTAAGTGAATGTGATTAGACCCTAACCTCTCTATGCTTTCTATCTCAAATTCTATCTCTCCAAATCATATGCATTCTATTGAAACTGTCGAATGTCTTCTCTGCGTCCTTGTCAGTAGAAGATACAGAGACAACCATTAAGTCCGTTTTCAATGCTCATTCCTCCACATGAAGTAGGAACGACCACCCGACAATCAAGGTGTGCGTGGGACGTGGAACAAACCCCAAAATTCCGCATAATGGCCACGTGTTCCTCAGATGCGAATCGCCAGGGGCACCTGTGTAATAGCGCAGTGCCGCCCATGTACCTATAAATACACACTTCACAATGGTCATTATCTCTTCTTCCACTCTCACACGAACCCTAGCGCCACCGCTAGCCCTCGACGACGCCGGCGACGAAGCGCTTCGCTGCCGCAACCTCTCCGACGTCATCTTCACGCCGACCGCAGACATCGTCCTCTCTACCATCGCCGTAGGTGTCCTCCATCGCCAAGTTAGGGCACGGAAGATCGAACTGCTCGGTCTCATCTTCCACTTCGTCTAGCAGTTCTTAGTGTGGTAAATAAAACTTCCTTTTTACAGCACCGCTGATCCTATGGATTTGTCACTTTCTACCACAAGCAGTTTCTATTCACACAAGTTAGATCTCTCTCATACTGCATCTCATAACATGCCTAGTATATTCACTTATGCTTCACAAAATGAGGTCAATGTCTTCTAAACTAATTTATCTTCAAAATCTTCTGAGAATGCATATGACCTCTTCCCCTTCCCTCGCACCTTAATGTTGTCACAGGTACATGTCCGTGGGAGAATCCTTTGGTTCTCATAGCCTGCATTCATTTGCAGAATTCTTACAGCATCACATTAATTCTCCTGAAGCCAGTTCCTGTTGGTCTAGCAAGCGAAAACCTTTGAAGCCTTTGAATGTGTTGAAGCCTTTGAATGTGTTGAAGCCTTTCAAGTTAAAATTTATGGCTTCAGAGAAAGCAGCAAGGAAGGGTGGCAGAAAGCATCATGGAGAAACATCCAGAGATCTGCCAGATGAACTCTCAGAACTGTACAAGACAGATCCTGAGGAGGATTACAATCAGCGCAAGACCCGAATCCAATGGATTCGAAGATATTGGGCAGAACAATGGTTCAAATATCGATTTGTAACCCAAGAATATGCTGAGAAAAATGCCATCAAGAGACCGTGGGGAGACATCCAATACAAGAATCTTCTACCTAGGTCCAGAGTTGAAGCCATTGCTCAAGGCTTCTATCCCTGCATGGTCTGTGGGCCACAGCCAGCTGATGCACACCCATCGTCACTACTATGGTGTCGTGACGACAATCTATTCAAGCACAACTTCCAGTTTGCCCAGAACTCAGCGAAGCAGAACAAGAAGACTTTGGGGCTAGACTTCAACCCTGGTCCCTCAGCACCAAGGGAAGATGACACACGAGATGCAGAACCAAATGTCATCGGTCCTTTCTCCAACCTTGAAGGCCTCATCACCCGCATCTTAGTTCAAGGGACTGCAGTGAATGAGCCTGCAGCTGACGCTGAATTAGAAGAAGCCTGCTACGGCTGAAACTGACGCACCAAGGCAGGAAGCAGTTCCTATTGTCTTCCCAACTAAAATGACTGGCTCGAAGCCAAAAAGTCGGTCAATAGCTTCAGAGCTCAAGAAGACAAGGACTGCTGAGGCTGAAGCCAGAAAGAGGAAACATTCTGAAGCCTCTCCAACTGCCCCCTCCAAGAAGAAGTGGAAGACCAAGAAAGATCGGGCAGCTCCCATAGAGCCCTTGATAGTTGAACCCATTTCTATGGTCTATTCTGAAGCTGAACGCCAACTGACCATCCATGAGCCTGCTTCCACAGAGGCTCATGAAGCTGAAGACTTTCCAGCAGCTGATCCCATCGCTGCTGAAGACATTGGTCAACATGACAATGTAGAAGATGGTGCAGTCCTTCCTCAGAACAGCGAACTCATCAGCATTGGTCATCCACTGACGCCAATTGCACAGGATGCCTCATGGGCAGATCGCCCACAAGAGGAAGAAGACTATGAGGCCCAACCCACTCCAACTCCACAGGCGTCGCCCGTGTTGCGCAGGCTTTGCAAAGGTCCAAGGGCTCAAGTCTCTGCTGAAGACAATCCGGCTGCATCAGCCGCGGAAGATGAAGTCCCACAAGTTGCCACTCCACTGTCCCACCAAGAAGCAGTTCTCAAGGAGAACGTGCTTGAAAAACTTGCGGCTGCCACAACCACCAAAGCTAATGTGGAGCCCTCCCCAACGGAAAAAGAAGACAGCAAAGCCACTTATCCCGTCACTTCTGTTCCTGAGTCTGCTGTCGGTCCATAGTTCGACTATCATGTTGAGCACAGGCCTCAGGTACAGAAGCCAATCCCAAGATTGCCAAGGTTCCCAGGTCCTGCATCAGCACCTGGCTCCTTCAATATCAATGGCTTCAGGGCAGACAACACATTCTTCGATAGCTCTAGGAACCCCTACTCAAGGGAAAGGATATCATCTGATCGGTTCTGGAGCTATCCTCAGCGAAGCTATTACTCATGCATTCTTTACAACCAAGGTCGCATCTTCCCACACAAGTGCCTTGACATTGAAGCCATAGCTGGTCTGCCTTGTCTGGAAGAAGCTTTGGATTGCTTCAAGGAAGTTGGACTGCTGCCGTTCGTTACTGACCAAGAGCATTGGAATGAAGAGATGTTGCTCCAATTCTATGCCACACTTCACATCCGCGGGTACAGCAGAGATCCGAAGACTTGGGTCCTGGAGTGGATGACCGGAAATGTTCATCATGAAGCCAATGCATTTGACATCATTGAGCTCACTGGTTTGCCCACTCCTGGCGATCTCTACGAGCATGGCTGTCAGCTGCATAGTGAAGCTATTGAGAGCATCTTTAAGAGGCCGGAACCTAATGTGAGTCAGATGCTCAGCATGATGAAGCCATTGCCCCAAGATGTTGCTTATCAAACAGAGTTCTTTGTTGAAGACCTTGAGTATCTGCCACGAACCATCTATCACATCATCAGGCGAACTCTCTGGCCCATCAAAGGGCACTCTCCAAATGCCAAGCTTGAGGGTGCAATGAAGACTTTGGTCTTCTATATTCTTCATGGAAAATGCTTCAATGCACAGGACTTATTCATCTGCCAACGTGCTTCCTCGGGCTCTGATTTGTTTGGCTTGAAGTTCTACGCCCCATGGGTAATGCGGCTAATTAAACTTCACTCCGATATCTCATATCAGCCATCTGCTCGCAATCATAGGATTTTTCTGCCTGATGTGGATATCTCTACTGAAGCCATCTATCCTGAGCCTGTAAAGGAACCTCTAAGTCTTCAGAATGCAGAGCATCAGAGTTTCTCCCAGAACATTGAAGGAGTTGAAGCAGTCACTCGGGTGTATCCTTTGGCTGGCACTACACGTGCACCACACCCTGCGTCTACTGAAGCCACTGATAGTACAACTGCTCCAAGACCCAAGAAGCACACTCGTGTTCTCAACGACCGAGAGCTTCTTGTGGCTCTTCATCAGAAACAGGATAGGCATCATGACTGGCCAAAGCGTCAGATGAAAAGCCTCTTGGTGGAAGTTAATCGCATTCGCAATCTTGCCACCAAGAATGCTTTCGTTGCCCATGAAACCTGTCGCCGTACATGGAAAGGGCTAATGATGATGTGTTATGAAGATGATCTCCAAGAGGATGGCTTCACTGAGCGATTCAAGTTTGACTCCACACCTCCTCGAAGAGCTGTGCTGCTAGGAACTCCATCCCTTGAAGACTCTGAGTTCTCTTCATCTGCTGCAACAGTGACTGCCAGAGTTATCGAGGATGAAGATACTGCTACTTCACCACCACCTCCTTCAGCACGCGTCAACTCTGCTCCAAGCTCTTCAGTACCGCCAAACACCACCAATGACCCTGCTACTTCACCTACTCCGCCTGGGAACGAGTAGATGCTCTATGTCTTCAAACCTTTTTGGTCCTTACTGACAAAAGGGGGAGAAGCATATGAGGTTGATAGTCTTCAAGCGGGTCCATATGGGCGGGTGCTTTATATTTTGCTTCGTGTTTACAACTCTCGTTTTGATACATTTGGTTCTTTGAGTTGTAACACTTAAACTCAATGGTCGTCTGCTACTTATTTGCCACTTTGTGATGCGATGATAAATTCCGCATGTGCGATGATAAATTCCGCACTTAGATCATTCTGCAGACGTCCATTTTCCATTATGCATGTCATTATCTTCATATACTTTCACATGCATAGTGGATTGTCGTCATAAGTTGAAGTGGATCTCCACAAGTACAACCTGCCATGTGCATTTGCATTCCAAAAGCAAATTACCTATATGCACATCTTCAGGGGGAGCCCTTGCAACTTATGAAGACAATTCCTTATCCTTTACAATTTCACAGATTATATTCCCCGTTGAAAACTTCAACTAGTTTGTCATCAATCACCAAAAAGGGGGAGATTGTAAGTGCATCTAGTGCCACCCCTAGTTGGTTTTGGAGTATTGACGACAAACCTAGTTGAGGGACTAATGTGTTTGTGAGAATTGCAGGATAACACAGGTAGAAGTCCCTCATTGATTCGGTTTTCCTACCAGAGATGACCCCTAAAAATGTATGAAGACATTGAAGTCAAAGGTGGTATATGAAGATATTCACATTGAAGACTATGACAAGAGAAGACACCACATGAAGCCTATGGAGCTCGAAGACTTAGATCTTTCGTAGTTCTTTTTCTTTTGTGTTGAGTCATAGGAACCACCGTACTGTTAAGTGGGGTCCAAGAGAACCAGTCAGAATGACTGAAGTGATGCCTAACCAAAAACACCTATGTCTTCGAGTGAAGACTATGAGAGCAAATCTTGTCTAGAGTCGGACAAGTCAGCTTTGCTTGTAGCCCAAGTAAAGTTGCCGTGTGAGTTTGAAATCTGACCGTTGGAACACATGCCAGTTCCTTAGTGACCCAGGGTCATTTCGGACAAATCAGGTCGGGTTGCCAAGTGGCTATAAATAGCCCACCCCCCACAACCATAAACGGTTGGCTGCTCAGATTGAGAATACGGCTTTTGTCGTTTGAGAGCAACCCACCTCGAAGCCTTTGAGAGAGAATTCCTTGCGAGGATAAAGCCCTAACCACCCAGAGCCAGAGAGAATTGGGCATCACTTAAGTCTTCTTGTCTGTGTGATCATAAGACTTATTACACTTGAGGACTGTGCATCCTCCAGCCGGTTAGGCGTCGCGTTCTGAGCATCCAAGAGACATTGTGGATTGCCGGTGAACGAAGTCTGTGAAGGTTTGGGAGTCTACCTTGAAGACTTACCGGAGTGATTGGGCGAGGTCTGTGTGACCTTAGCTCAAGGGGAATACAGTGAGGACTGGGTGTCCTGAGCTGCGTGTTCAGGACTGGGTGTCCGGGACTGTGTGTCCTAAGGTTTAAATACCTAGCCGCCCCAACCAGACGTACAGTTGTCACAGCAACTGGAACTGGTCCAACAAATCATTGTCTTCAACGAGTCACTGGTTTCATCTTCCCTTCCCTTTACTTACTGTTGCTCCTTGTGAAGTCATTGTATGTTCGCACTATCTTTTGTCTTCACCGAGTGACTGCATGTTCTGTATGGCTTCATAATATCTTCCTACCTGATCCTTACTACATTGCTGCTATTAAGTCAATGTGCTTTCACTTCATTGAATACTTGACTATGGCTTGTCTAGTGTAGTCTATCTTCCGCTGCATGGTAATAGGTTTATTTCTATCGTTTGTCTTCATAACTTCCACGTTTTGAAGACTTTCATAAAAATCGCCTATTCACCCCCCCTCTAGTCAATATAACGCACTTTCACCAGCAAGATCTGCGCCATTATCACAGCCGCCGGGTTAAAACCAGAACTTTTCAAGAAGGTGACCTGGTGCTCCGGCTTATCCAGGATCAGACGGATATGCACAAGTTAGCACCACCTTGGTAAGGACCTTTTGTGGTCAGCAAGAATCTAAACAACGGGTCATATTACCTTATCGATGTTCGAGACCACAAGGACTCATGCACGTCGGAGGAGGAGACCCATCGGCCGTGGAACATAGCTCATCTTCGGCCTTACTACACTTAAGCCACTGGCTCTTCCAATGTACATATTTTGACAATGTATATATTATGATCAATATAATAAAGCCGACATCCCTGTTAAAGCAGGGCCTCTGTCGTTGTTTCTCTTTAAATAATGAGTTCTTTGGTCACATGGGGGCTTCTGCTTTATACAGCAAAGTTATTATTACCCTTTGATCCGGCTTATAGGCCACACATAAAAAAACTTGGGGGCTTCCTATTCAAACATAGGTGCATTCACCAAAGAGAACATAACATTACTACCCAGGTTAAAGGGACCAAAGAGAGTCTATTGCAAAAGCACAACTCAAACATAGGTACCCATTGAGCACAGCTCAAAATATTGCTTGGGGGCTCTTTTGTTATAAAGAACAAAGAGTTCATAACCTTGTAATAGGCTATAAAAGCCAGGCTTGGAAGCCTGGTGTATTCACCTAAAACCCCGGGTTATCTTGCTTGTATGCCAGATGCTTCTCCATCAGGTAATCCTGATTGACCCGCCAAACTCTTAACAGTCAATCTTTTAAACAAGACCCTAAACTCATTAAGGTTAAAAGAACGATTTGTCATGAGAGGGCATAGTTTACGGAAAGCAAGGAGAAGCTCAGGCTGATAAATCTGCCTTCCTTGAAACTTGGATAAATCGGCCTGTGATGCACGATGCTACTCTGACCCCACGTACTCCTGATAAGTCTATCTTAAAATAAGAACTGAACTTATCTAGGGTTAAAATGTCGATTGGGTAATGTGAGAGCCGGCTCACGGAAAGCGCGTACCTTCCAGTGGCTAATGCTAGCTTCATTGAAGAAGATATTTTGGCTTGGCGGCCTATGAAAGCCTTGGATTTTCTGTTGTTTGTTGCTTTACACGTCTTTTTGAGATTTTTTTTCTTTTGTGACATAGTAATATATGGTTGAAAACCAATAAGGCTTATAATGCCTTCTGAGTCATATATGACTTTAACCGGTGTTTATTGACCCGGCCTGGTTTTGACTATAAGTCGCTAGTATAAAATAAAGATAATATCCAGTGTTTATTGATCCGGTCCGGCTTTGTTCATAAGCCGGCAATCTCCGATAATTATCAGTGTTCGAAGTTTTGGGCTATCACCATTACTGCACTATAAACCAACAGGTGTGATCAAATATCACAGGTATGACATATGTTTAATCATATATGATTATTATTTCATCCAACCTTGGTTATAAATCATGATAAAGTTCAGGTTGGGGCATTATAACCCGTCCAGTAGTAAACCGCCAGGGCACTTTTTCATCTATTGTATGTAGCAAAAGATTCAAGATTGATAATATCATTAGGCATATATAGCATAACTTCGCACGACGGATGAAGAAGTATTATAAAAAGCACAATATGCATGATGGCATAGAAGAACAAGAAGTTTAAAGCTAGCCTATTACAAAGCGATTGGTGCCCAAAAAGATAACTGTTTTTCAGTTTCATACACAGCAAATGATAAAGCCGCCCCGGTTTATGAATCTTGGCCCGACTGACTTGAAGGTTGCGACTCATCCCTTGCCGGTTCGTCCTCCTCCACCGTCTGGAAGTTGGGTTTGGACCAGTCAAAGCCACGTAGGGCGACAAATTCAGCCTTGTCATCAATCAGGTCAGACGGATCAATATCAGGGGCGAAAGTGTGCTTACGAATCGTCGGGATTAAGTCCATCACTTTATAGGAAGGAGTCTCCATCTTCTGGTTATCTGCGTCATAACCCAGCTAATACTTGTTAAGGTTGGTTTCTTCGGCAATGATTGTGGCATGAGGGCGAATCTCCTTGACGCAAGCAGCAAAGTCTTATTGATCAAAAAGAGTTCCATCTTCCTTGAGACTAGGGTACCCACTGGCTACGTCTGTCAGGTCTAACTCTGGTACCCAGGCTTTGGCACGGCTCAAAGCTGTCATAGCTCCGGCTCTAGCACGGGATTGCTTGATTTCTTGGAACCTAGCGCGCAAGATGGACAGCTTCTTCAAGATGTCACTTAATAGATTTGGTTCTTGATTAGCTGGGGAGATAGTGGCAAGAGTTCGCTTAGCTCCACTATACAATTGTTCTAGAAGCGTGTAAACCGCCTTGAGCTTTACCAGCGTATCTCGGCTCAGATTGCTGCTCCGGGGACTTGTAAAGTTTACACAATGGGTTAAGTGGTGGCTTATATTATGATGACAAATACTCAGTTTGAGTAAGTAACAAGGTGACTTACCAAAGATTGCAGAAATCATTTGAGACACACGGTTCTTTAAACCAGTGAGTTCAGCGGTAACCTCTTCTAGAGCTGCCTCAGCCTTCTCAGCATGTTGCGTCAAGGTGATCTTCTCATTGGCCCAAGACTCTTTCTCCGCAGTGAAGCTGGTCTTCAGTTTTTCTGCTTCAGACACACTTAACTGGAATTTGGATTCAGCTTTCTTTGTCTCAATCTCTTGAGCCACCAGCCGGGTCTTAGCCTCAGACAATTGATTTTCCAGTTTTGTGGTCGCAGCCTGCATACAACATAAGTTCGTTCAGTTTCATGGCGGAGTACAAAACACAAGTCCCAAGCACTTTGCAAGCAAACAACACTTGGCACTTGGGGGCTAATGTCTATCAAACGAAATTTTTCAAAGGAATCGGTTCTTTCCAAAAAGTCCCAAGTGCTTTGCACACAATAACACTTGGCACTTGGGGGCTAATGCATATTGCTTGTTTTCTTATTAAAGATGAGCCGGGTGTGATAGTTCTAGCTGACTCATGAAGGATATGCAATTAAATTTTGGTCTTCTACATAATGACTAGTAGGACCGGCTCATTCCTACTGATTAAACCGGCCCTTGGGGACTACACATGCAAATTGAAATACTATAAAGCATCCGGTTTAGTTGCAAACTGGACTTGGAGGGAGTCTAAGACAGAGGCTTCTAAGTATTCTAAGTCTACATATCATTCAATCTTATCATAATCATAAGACTTGGAGGCTGGCAGGGTATATAACTTATATAAGCCAAAGAACGTACCTCATATTTTTTATGCATCTGTTTAACCATCTCAATTTTTGAATCACGGCTGGAGTGCACTTGACTAAGATAACCAGATAGCACTTCACTAATACTCAGATGAGCATAGTGGGAGATGTCAAACTCACTTTCTGCCTTTCCATAACTTCCTGTTTGGCAGAGTGTCTCGCCAATATAGTTGGGTTCCCTGGTTCAATGAATCTGGTGCCAGTGATTAAAACATCATCGTCGTGAGTCTCTGGCGGGTTAGCTGAGCTTGACGGTTCAACAGTTAATGGATCAAGAATGGTTTTGTCAATAGATGGCTCAGGTAAATCCGGTTGAGCGTTGATAGCAGGATCTTCCGGTGCTTCAGAGGGTTCCGGTACAAGGGTCGGCTGCTCCGGTTCAGCAGTTTTCGGATCCTCGGCCGACTTTGTCACCTTCGCTTTTTGGGCTTTGCTTGACCGCTAAAAAGAATTTGGACAAGTCAGTATAATGATGCATATATAAAGGTACAGAAGAAGGATAATTATCTTTACCCGGGGGCAGTCTTGAAAGCCGGTAATTGAGTTTGTGATGAATCACCAGAGGAGGAACGAGAAATCTCCTGCAAGGATGGAATCAAAATTGAGTGATTAATAAAGGTAATTCGCTGAACAATACAAGGGTTAAAGGTTAAAAAGAACCTCATTCTGGCGTTTCCGAGGAGTGTTCGGTAAGCCGGAGGGTAAGTTGTCATCTCCACCAGTTCGGGTCTGGCGGCGGCTCTCATGTTGTTGTCGTTTCAAAATAAAATGAGGATCTAAATAAGCCAAGGGGTGTGAAAACCTTACTTTCTGGGTTACCCGCCGAGGTTTCTGCCTTGGTAAAGGTTCTGAGTCAGAGGAAATAATATTTACCTCTTCTTCGACTGCCTGGCAGGCCCCCGTTTCATCCTGGCAATAGTCAGTGTCAATAAGGTTGTTAAAAAATAGGCCAAGAGAGTCAAGGGCTACCTCCGACTCAGAGGTGTCATCCAGCTTGAGTAAATCAGAGGCAGTTGGTTTCTTCTTAGACTTTCCGACAGTCTTCTTGGCGGCTCTCGCAGCAGCTCTAGCTTTTTTAGCAGCCTCATGGTCATATTTGGCTTTCTAGAAGTCAGATTTGGCCTGTGGAAGGGTAACATGTTGAAGTTCATGCGATATTTAAACTACTGAAGGAAAAAATAAGTCAAAAAGATTTACCTCTGGCGCCGGGTTAAGCTTGCAGAAAGGATTCAAACCCACCAGGCTGCAGTCTTCATATTTGCTATTGACAAGTGTGGTTGCCATTTCAACGATGGCCTCTTCGGTCAGACGCAGGGAGCTATGACGTAAGGGATCATCAGTTCCTCCGGTGTATGAATACATTAAGCCGGGTATTTGGTGTCAAGGCGATCAGTGCGATAACCCGGCATTGGATTTTCACCAGACGGCAAGGTATCTTTGCAATAGAACCATGTTTGATTCCAGTCCTTGGGATGGCTTGGCAGGACTACTAGAGGGAAGATGGCATCTCGTCTGTGTTGAATTGAAATCCCGCCAAGTTCCAAGCTAGGACCATTGGTGTATCGTTCTTGCGGTTTAGATAGAAGTATTCCCTGAAGAGTTCAATAGTAGGTTCTTCTTGAAGGTAAACTTCACAGAAAACTTGGAAGTTACAGATGTTTGATACGGAATTAGGTCCGATATCTTGTGGATGGAGTTTGAAAAAGTTGCAGAACATCTCTAAAGAATTTTGAGCCGGGCGGCGAGAAGCCCCGGTTCATATGATCAGTGAAGACAATAATGTCACCATCCTTCGGCTGAGGTCTTTCTTCGGCCGGATCAGGAGCACGGTAAGGCATGACACTCTTTTCTGGTAAGTATCCAACAGTGACGAAATCTTTCAAGGTGCTCTCAGTGACTGTGGAAGGGACCCAGTTGCAAGTTGTCATCGTCTTCGGCGGCATGGTGGAAGGACAATCTAAAAGGAAATAGTTAACAATTATAGTGCATGTTTATAATGGCGGCTTAAGCCAGGGCTAATGATATATGAAGAAAAGATAAGCCCGCAGGGTAAGCCGCCATGACTAAGATATTCAAAGAGTTGCCAAAAGCAACATTGGCTCAGTACTGGGACAAACAAGTTCCGCAAATGGAGGTTACAAATTTGGATCTACCGCTGTTTAGAAAAAGGGAATAAATTCATCTACAAAGGGTGACAGTGGAAAAGCAGAAGGAGCCCTAGAGGAGATCTGTCGCGGTGGGGATATGATCTAGTATTAAAACAAGCGCTAAAACTACTACCGCGCAAGATTCCTATGGTTTTTGGATCTAATAAATGGATCTAAACAAAGGAAAAGAAGGACGGTGACGAACGCAGATGAACACGGAAGAACACCGACAAACCCTAATGGCAGATTTGTGACGAAGAAAGGAAGGCTTACTGGTGCTGTTAGAACAGCAGAGTGGCGCCGTAGTTCTCTGGTCTACTCAAGGCAATGCAGCGGCTGGAGTCGAGGATGAGGATGGAGGTTGACGGCGGCAAGGTTCGTGCGGGACGATGCGTTGTGAGGAGGAAGGAGAAGGAGAGGAATGAGAGATGACCCTATGGTCCTATTTATAAGGAGACAGGAAAACAGGCAGGCGCGATAGACGAGGAAGCCGAATGATGGTTATCCAACTAATTGTACGCCTTGATTTTTGGGAAGACATTAAGATAAAGATCTGTTAAAGATGACATTGTGGAGGGTTTCCGAAATTCTTGGAGATGACGTCATGGCGGGTTACAAAGCTTTCTGCAGCGGATATGGAAGGATTTTTCTAAGTCATGGAGATTGACATGAACAAGTTCAAATCAACTGGGGCCTAATGTTGGGGATATAACTATTAGGTATGACCCGCCCAGGAGGGGCCGGGTCATCCCTATGACGATTCATCACAATGAAGCCCAAGATCATATGGCGGTTCATAGGTAGGCTTAGTAGAGGGCCCAGACCCGAAGGCGGCTTAAGGCCCATAGATATAAACTGCCATGTATGTAAAACTTGTATCGTAAGGTATGTAAGAAAGGTCACCGAGCCGGATACATTGTATAAACCGGACGGGACTTTGAGGGCCGCAGGGCGTCAACCCGTGTATATAAGGGGACGACCTAGCGGTTGCTTAGGGGAAGAGAACAAGAGATCGTGAGCCGGGTCAAGCGTATTCGCCCCCTGCTCATCGAAACCCTAGAAATACCAACTACAAACTGGACTAGGCTTTTACCTTCATCGTAAGGGGCCGAACCAGTATAAACTCCTCATGTTTTTGTCCTGATTAACCCCTTTAAGCTAACCTCAACGCGATGGCTCCGCGACTAAGTCCTCACACTAGGACATCTGTCGTGACAATTCTACGACACATAATAGATGACTATTGACTTGCAAAATAGGATCAAGAACTCACATATATTAATGGAAACATAATAGGTTCAGATCTGAAATCATGGCACTCGGGCCCTAATGACAAGCATTAAGCATATCAAAGTCATAGCAACATCAATCTCAAAACATAATGGATACTAGGGATCAAACCCTAACAAAACTAACTCGATTACATGATAAATCTCATCCAACCCATCACCGTCCAGCAAGCCTACGATGGAATTACTCACGCTCGGAGGTGAGCATCATGAAATTGGTGATGGAGGAAGGTTGATGATGACGATGGCGACGGATTCCCCTCTCCGGAGCCCCGAACAGACTCCAGATCAGCCCTCCCGAGAGAGATTAGGGCTTGGTGGCAGCTCCATATCGTAAAACGTGATGAATCCTTCTCTTTGATTTTTTCCTCCCCGAACGTGAATATATAGAGTTGGAGTTGAGGTCGGCGGAGCATCAGGGGGCCCACGAGACAGGAGGGCGCACCCCCACCCTCGTGGATAGGGTGTGGGCCCCTTGACGTTGATTCTTTCGCCAGTATTTTTTATATATTCCAAAAATATTCTCCGTGAAGTTTCAGGTCATTCCGAGAACATTTATTTCTGCACAAAAATAACATCATGGCAATTCTGCTGAAAACAGCGTCAGTCCGGGTTAGTTCCATTCAAATCATGCAAGTTAGACAGTTGTCACATCCCTAGCTTCTGGTGCTGCCTAGTGTTTGCATCATGTTTAAATTTTGAAAACTTGAACTGAGGAAATTTGGAAGCCTCAAAAACTTAAATAAAAGAAGGGCAAAAACCCTAAAATCTCATTCATTGTTCCAAAATGCTCTTCTTAAATGTTTGATAATTTTTGGCAAGGGTTCTGGTCCCAACCAAAATATTGAACATTTTTAAGGATTTATTTTTGGGACTTTGAATTTAAATCATTAGCTATTTGAATTTGAATTATATTCATATAATTAGAATATAATTTCAAATACCCCTGAAATATTTTATGAGCTTTTGGAAAAGTCCATCTAGCAAAATAAAAATATTCAGAGGAGTTTTTGGCATTGTTTGAATTTAAACGTCCAAAACAAGGTCAAAAGTGTTTGCAAAAGTAGATACGATGGAGACTTATCAACTCCCCCAAGCTTAAACCTTTGCTTGTCCTCAAGCAATTCAGTTGACAAACTGAAAGTGATAAAAAAAACTTTTACAAACTCTGTTTGATCTTGTTGTTGTAAATATGTAAAACCAGCATTCAAGTTTTCAGCAAAGATTATGAACTAACCATTTTCACAATAACATACATGTGGGTGGACCGGTGCTTGGGTGCTGTTCTTACTTGAACAAGCATCCCACTTATGATTAACCTCTATTGCAAGCATCCACAACTACAACAAAAGTATTAAGGTAAACCTAACCATAGCATGAAACATATGGATCGAAATCAGCCCCTTATGAAGCAATGCATAAACTAGGGTTTGAGCTTATGTCACTCTAGCAACCCATCATCTACTTATTACTTCCCAATGCCTTCCTCTAGGCCCAAATAATGGTGAAGTGTTATGTAGTCGACGTTCACATAACACCACTAGAGGCTAAACAACATACATCTCATCAAAATATCAAACGAATACCAAATTCACATGACTACTAATAGCAAGACTTCTCCCTTGTCCTCAGGAACAAATGTAACTACTCACAAAGCATATTCATGTTCATAATCACAGGGGTAATAATATGCATAAAGGATCTGAACATATGATCTTCCACCAATTAAACCAACTAGCATCAACTACAAGGAGTAATTAACACTACTAGCAGCAATCCCGGACTTGGAGACAAGAATTGGATACAAGAGATGAACTAGGGTTTTGAGATGAGATGGTGCTGATGAAGATGTTGATGGAGATTGCCCTCTCCCGATGAGAGGAGAGTTGGTGATGACGATGGCGATGATATCCCCCTCCGGAGGGAAGTTTCCCCGGCAAAACAGCTCTGCTGGAGCCCTAGATTGGTTCCGCCAAGGTTCCGCCTCGTGGCGGTGGAGTTTCGTCCCGAAAGGTTGCTTCTGATTTTTTTCTCGATGAAAGACTTCATATAGCAGAAGATGGTCATCAGAGAGCCACCAGGGGGCCCACGAGGTAGGGGGCCTGCCCTAGGGGGGGGCGCCCCCACCCTTGTGGAAAGGGTGTGGGCCCCCTGGTCTTCATCTTTGGGGAGGATTTTTCATTATTTATTATAAGGTATTCCATGGAGTTTCAGGACTTTTGGAGTTGTGCAGAATAGGTCTATAATATTTGCTCCTTTTCCAGCCCAGAATTCCAGCTGCCGGCATTCTCCCTCCTTATGTAAACCTTGTATAATAAGAGAGAATAGCCATAAGTATTGTGACATAATGTGATATAACAGCCCATAATGCAATAAATATCGATATAAAAGCATGATGCAAAATGGATGTATCAACTCCCCCAAGCTTAGACCTCGCTTGTCCTCAAGTGAAAGCCGATAACAATAAATAAGTCCCCATGTTTAGAGGTAGAGGCGTCGATAAAAATAAAATACGGACATGAGGGCATCATGATTATTCTCATAACAACAACATTGTCATCTGATTACTTATGTTCAAGTGATGATCTATTCACAATGCAAAAGTATGAATCAGAAACCTTATTGAGAACCAACAAACTATAACCTCGGTCATTGAAGCAATTGCAATTTATCATAACATCAGAAAGAGTCTATGTCAGAGCTAAAAAGCAAGTCCACATACTCAACTATCATCTAGTCCTTCATAATTGCTAACACTCGCGCAATACTTGTGGTTACGGAGTTTTAATCGGACACAGAGAAAGATAGGGGCTTATAGTTTCGCCCCACAACCTTTTTACCTCGAGGGTAATGTCAACAATAATAAGTCATGCCCCCTACATCCAATTAGATATATATATATATATATATATATATATATATATATATATATATATATATATATATATATATATATATATATATATATATATCAGGTTCTTTCCAACATGCTGGGCTTGCCAAAGGATAAAATGAAAAAGGGAGAGGTGAAGATCACCATGACACTTGCATAAGGTAGAAGATAATAATAAAAGATAGGCCCTTCACAGAGGGAAGCAGAGGTTTCCATGCGCTTTTATGGTTGGATGCACAAAATCTTAATGCGAAAGAATGTCACTTTATATTGCCCCTTATGATATGAACCTTTATTATGCAGTCTGTCGCTTTTATTACTTCCACATCACAAGATCATATAAAGCTTATTTCCACACTAATCATACATATTTAGAGCAATTTTTATTGCTTTTCACCGATGACAGCTTACTTGAAGGATCTTACTCAATCCATAGGTAGATATGCTGGACTCTCATGGCAAAACTGGTTTAAGGGTATTTGGAAGCACAAGTAGTATCTCTACTTGGTGCTGAGAATTTGGCTAGCATGAGGGGGAAAGGCAAGCTCAACATGTTGGATGATCCATGACAACATACTTTATCTCAGATATAAGAAAACATAACCCATTATGTTGTCTTCCTTGTCCAACATCAACTCTTTAGCATGTCATATTTTGATGAGTGCTCCCAATCATAAAAGATGTCAAGAATAGTATATTTATATGTGAAACCTCTCTTTCCTTATTACTTCCTATTAATTGCAACGATGACCAAAGCTATGTCTGCCAACTCCCAACAACTTTTAATCATCACACTCTTTCTATGTGAAGTCATTACTATCAATAAGATCAATATGAACTTTTATTTCTTCTTATTCTTTTTCTCTTTTCTTTTATTCACCCAAGATCATAGCAAGAAAATCAAGCCCTTGACTCAACACTAATCTTTATTATATATCTCACGGACTCAATTACATAGAGAGATCATAAGGCAAAACTCAAAACTAGATCATGCCATAAACTTTATTCTATTAGATCAAAATACTACTAATAGGACCGAACTAAGGAAAACGGTAAAGATAGGAGTTGTGATTGTGATACAATACCGGGGCACCTCCCCCAAGCTTGGCAGTTGCCAAGGGGAGTGCCCATACCCATGTGATTATATCTCCTTGGTTGGTGAAGATGGAGGTGATGGATAGTCGCACATCGAGCGTAAGAGGTCCTCTAGCTTGCGAATAATGCCCTTGAGTGCAAAGATATGCTCCTTCAACAAAATATTTTCACTTGTGAGATACTTGTTTTGAATACGAGTTAACTCAATCATCTGGAAAGCTTCAATCTCAGTTGGGGTAAGAAGGTTGTGATCAAGTTGAAGGATGTCTTCTGTTGTTGTAGCTTGGTTCTCCGTGGCCTTCTTGATCCTTTCATCCTTATTTATCTCCATGGGTTCTTCCCTCTTCAGCTCTATTTTCATTAGCCAGGCATCTTTGTCACCGTTGTTGGAGGAGGGGGATGACATGATGCCTGGCCTTGGCAACCCTGACAGAGAATAGCCCAAAACAAGAACAGAGGATATTTGTGTGATACGGGAGTCAAAACTTTTGGGAGAATATATAGTGAATTTTTACCGACCAAAATACGTATCGTGCAAGAAAACGAAGTTTGGAAGGCACACGAGGTGCTCACGAGGTAGGGGGCGCGCCCAGGGGGTAGGGCACGCCTCCACCCTCGTGGGGCCCTCGTGTCCTTCCCGGACTGCTACTTAATTTTCTATTTTTCTAAATATTCCAAGAGAAATATTGCCTTAAAAATTGTTTTGGAGTCGGTTTACTTACCGTACCACATACCTATTCCTTTTCGAAGTCTGAAACGTTCTGGAAAGTGTCCCTTATGTATTCCTCCGGGGTTACGGTTTCAATAATATTGGTTTCAATATTTATGGGATTACCTGAGATATAATGTTTAATTCTCTGATCGTTTACCACCTTCGGATTTGTGCCTTCGAAGTTGTTGATTTTTATGGCACCGAAATGATAGACCTCCTCGATAACATAGGGGCCTTCCCATTTAGAGAGAAGTTTCCCTACAAAAAATCTTAAACGAGAGTTGTATAGCAATACATAATCACCTACATTAAACTCACGCTTTTGTATCTTTTTGTCATGCCATCTTTTAACCTTTTCTTTAAACAACTTGGCATTTTCATAAGCTTGGGTTCTCCATTCATCAAGTGAGCTAATATCAAATAACCTCTTTTCACCGGCAAGTTTGAAATCATAGTTGAGCTCTTTAATAGCCCAATATGCCTTATGTTCTAGTTCGAGAGGTAAGTGACATGCTTTTCCATATACCATTTTATACGGAGACATACCCATAGGATTTTTATATGCAGTTCTATAGGCCCATAATGCATCATCAAGTTTCTTGGACCAATTCTTTCTAGACCTATTGACAGTCTTTTGCAAAATTAATTTAAGTTCTCTATTACTCAATTCTACTTGACCACTAGACTGTGGGTTATACGGAGATGCAATTCTATGATTGACGTCATACTTAGCAAGCATTTTACGGAAAGCACCATGAATAAAATGTGAACCACCATCGGTCACTAAATATCTAGGGACTCCAAACCTCAGAAAAATAACTTCTTTAAGCATTTTAATAGAAGTGTTATGATCAACACTACCAGTTGGAATAGCTTCTACCCACTTAGTAACGTAATCAACAGCAACTAAAATATGTGTATATCCATTAGAGGCAGGAAAAGGTCCCATATAATCAAAGCCCCAAACATCAAATGGTTCAATAACAAGTGAATAATTCATAGGCATTTCTTGACGTCTACTGATATTACCAATTCTTTGACATTCATCACAAGATAGGACAAACTTACGGGCATCCTTGAAGAGAGTAGGCCAATAAAAACCGGATTGCAATACCTTATGTGCAGTTATATCTCTCGTGTGGTGTCCTCCATAAGTTTCGGAGTGGCACTTGCGTAGGAACTGTTCCTGTTCATGCTCAGGTAGACAATGTCTAATAACACCATCTACTCCTTCTTTATAAAGATGTGGGTCATCCCAAAAGTAATGTCTCAAATCATAGAAGAACTTTTTATTTTGTTGGTATGTGAAGCTAGGTGGTATAAATTTAGCAACTATGTAACTAGCATAATCAGCATACCAAGGGGTACTACGAGAACTACTTATGACATTTAATTGTTCATCAGGAAAGCTATCATCAATAGGTAGTGGGTCATCAAGAACATTCTCTAACCTAGATAAGTTGTCTGCAACGGGGTTCTCAACTCCTTTTCTATCAACAATATGCAAATCAAATTCTTGTAGCAAGAGAACCCATCTAATAAGTCTAGGTTTAGCATCTTTCTTCTCCATAAGATATTTAATAGCAGCATGATCAGTGTGGATAGTTACTTTAGAATCAACAATATAAGGTCTGAACTTATCACAAGCAAATACACCTGCTAAAAGTTCTTTTTCAGTAGTAGCATAAGTTATTTGAGCATTGTCTAGAGTCTTACTAGCATAATGGATAACATTCAATTTCTTATCAACTCTTTGCCCTAGAACAGCACCTACAGCATAATCACTAGCATCACACATAATTTCAAAGGGTAAATTCCAGTCAGGTGGCTGAACAATAGGTGCAGAGACTAATGCTTTCTTAAGTATTTCAAATGCTTCTACACAATCCTCATCAAAGACAAATGGTATATATTTTTGTAATAAATTAGTCAGAGGCCGAGAAATTTTTGAGAAGTCCTTAATGAACCTCCTATAAAATCCGACGTGACCGAGGGAACTTCTTATACCTTTGATGTCCTTGGGACATGGCATCTTTTCAATAGCATCAACCTTGGCTTTATCAACTTCAATACCTCTTTCAGAAACTTTATGCCCCAAGACAATACCTTCATTAACCATAAAGTGGCACTTTTCCCAATTCAAGACAAGATTAGATTCTTCACATCTCTGCAAAACTTGATCAAGATTGCTCAATCAATCATCAAAAGAAGACCCATAGACAGAAAAATCGTCCATGAAAACCTCACAAATCTTTTCACAAAAGTCAGAGAATATAGCCATCATGCATCTTTGAAAGGTAGCAGGTGCATTACATAAACCAAAAGGCATACGTCTATAAGCAAAAGTACCAAAAGGGCATGTAAAAGTAGTCTTTGATTGATCTTTAGCTGACACAGGTATTTGAGAGAAACCAGAATAACCATCTAGAAAGCAGTAATGTATATGTTTGCATAATCTTTCCAGCATTTGATCGATAAAAGGTAAGGGGTAATGATCTTTCTTAGTAGCCTTATTTAATTTGCGGAAATCAATTACCATCCTATAACCTGTAATAATTCTTTGTGGAATCAATTCATCTTTATCATTAGGAACAACAGTAATACCTCCCTTCTTAGGGACACAATGAACATGACTTACCCACTAACTATCAGCAACGGGATAAATTATACCTGCCTCCAGAAGCTTTAGTATTTCTTTTCTTACCACTTCTTTCATTTTAGGATTCAGACGTCGTTGAGGATCACGAACTGGTTTGGCATCTGCTTCCAAATTTATTTTATGTTGACATAGAGTGGGACTAATGCCCTTAAGATCATCAAGAGTATATCCAATAGCAGCGCGGTGCTTCTTCAGAGTTTTCAATAATCTTTCTTCTTCATGCTCTGAAATGGTAGCACTAATAATAACAGGATATATCTTCTTTTCATCAAGATAATCATATTTAAGATTATCAGGCAACGGTTTAAGCTCAAACACGGGATCACCCTTAGGTAGAGGGGGATCCCCTAGGATTTAATAGGCAAATTGTGTTTCAGAATAGGTTCCTGTTTAAAGAATACTTCATCTATTTCCCTTCTTTTATTCATAAACATATCGTTCTCATGGTCTAGCAAATATTGTTCTAAAGGATCGCTAGGAGGTACGGCAATAGAAGCAAGACCAATAATTTCATCCTTACTAGGAAATTCTTCTTCACGGTGTTGTTTATTAAATTTAGAGAAATTAAACTCATGAGTCATATCATCTAAGCCGACAGTAACAACATCCCTTGTGCGATCTATGCTAGCATTAACAGTATTCAAGAAGGGTCTATCAAATATAATGGGACAAAAGCTATCTTGTGGGGAACTAAGAACAAGAAAATCAGCAGGATATTTAGTTTTTTCGCACAAGACTTCAACATCTCTAACAATTCCCACAGCTGAAATAGTATCTCTATTAGCAAGTTCAATTATGACATCAATATCTTCTAACTCAGCAGGTGCAATTTCATGCTTGATTTCTTTATACAAGTCATAAGGTATAACACTAGCACTAGCACCCATATCACATAAGCCATGATAACAATGATATCATATTTTAACAAAAATAACAGGCACGCCTACCACAGGTCTATTTTTATCTTTAGCACAAGGTTTAGCAATTCTAGCAGTTTCACCGCAGAACTGAATAACATGCTCATCAATATTATCAGACAAGAGATCTTTAACAATAGCAATATTAAGTTCTACTTTAACTTGCTCAGGAGGTGTATATGTTTTAATATTGCTTTCACGAACCATAGTTGAAGCTTTAGCATGATCCTTTATCCTAACAGGGAAAGGTGGTTTCTCAATATATCAAGTAGGAACAATAGGATCATTATAAGTGACAGTCTTTTCTTCAACTTTAATTGGTGCAACTACTTTTACTTCTATGGGAGGATGATATTTAAACCACTTCTCCTTAGGGAGATCAACATAAGTAGCAAAAGATTCATAGAAAGAAGCTACTATCTCAGAATCAAGTCCATATTTAGTGCTAAACTTACGGAAAATATCGGTATCCATAAAAGATTTAACACAATCAAACTTAGGTGTCATACCTAACTCCTTACCTTTGTCGAGATCCCAATCTTCAGAGTTGCATTTAATTCTATCCAATAAATCCCATCTAAATCCAGTAGTCTTCATCATAAAAGAGCCAGCACAAGAAGTATCGAGCATGGTGCGATTATTTTCAGAAAGTCGAGCATAATTTTTTTGAAGAATTGTTTCTCTTGGGAGCTCATGATTGGGGCATGAATATAACATTGATTTAAGCCTCCCCAAGCTTGAGCGATGCTTTCTCCTTCGCGAGGCCAAAAATTATCTATCTATCTATCTATCTATACCTATACTAATCCTAGACTTCCTAGAAATTCCCACGTTAATTATTACGGTGTAGATTGATTCACAAATTCCTTCATAGTCACATTTCTCCTAATCTCTGAGATATTTTTTTTGCTAGCTCAATCTCTCACGTTTCTCTCCTTTCTTCTCACGCACCTCTTTCTCTCATGTGTTCCGTTCAAACTCTTAGGTTTGTCTCTCTTATCTCTGTCTATCTACCATTAATTAATCACAGGAAAAAAACATATCCATCTCTCCTGCTTCTCTCTTTACTTCTCACGCACCTCTCTCTCTCATCTGTCCCGTTCAAACTCTCAGCTATGTCTTTCTTCTATCTATTTACATTACTAATTAATCACAAAAAAATATCGTCAAGATTAATTAGAAAAGGCCAGGTTAGCTTTACTTCAGCCATGGATCCCATGTGCTAAAGGTGTTCATTCAATCAAAAAATCGTTTTCTTACACTATTTATTCTTGATTTTGTTTCTTCCCCATTTGAAGTTGAATCCATCACATCTTTTCCTTTGGATCCTGATTCAATGCTTTCAGCAAGGTAATAAATCGCGGTCGAAACACAAACCTCTCATCAAATCGCGGCAATTTGATCTATTCAGGAAATCGCGGGCAATCGCGCCGAGATTGCGGAAGATCGTGAGTTTCCTTCCTTAACGATCGTGGGAGATTTTCCTGCCGCTAATTCGTTGCGCACGATTTTTTCCCTTGGTTTTTAATGCTTTTCATGGATTCAATCTCGAAACTGTCCCCAAGCAATTTTACTTGGTTGGATTTCTATCGCTTATTTCTTTTCCTCTTACACGACTGCTATGGTGTTTTATTGCAGATGTGTGATACAAGTTGAACAAGGAAGGTGCGAGGTGATACAAGTTAAAGATTAGCGTGGCCTGGAAGGCGACAACCACAGCTAGAGACGCCCGCCATTCACATGATTTGTAATCAGCAACAGCTTGACTTTGGCGTCAAGGATATAATAAGGACAAAATCGTTCCCCATCTGCATGAGTTACTCCTCGCATCCCAATTGAATAAACGTTTGTTTGAGATAATATTCAGAGAAAATAGTATGCAGGTTGAGTTGTTTCTTTTCAGATGATTGTGGAGATTTATAGTTCATAAAGGATAAAAGCTAACAAAATAACCTTCAAACCAATGCTCAAGTTCCAGAATTTAGGATATGGTGTATTACATGGTATACATACTCTCTAACTAACAGTCATCAGTCGGTATTTTTTTCCAAATATTTGTTCTACATGCCAATGCGTATTCTTATTGCTGCCAATGAATTGCATAGATTGTTTTATGCTCATTAAGTAAAAGTAGCTATTGTGTTGTGTGCCGATCAGTTTGTTTATTGCTGCAAACCAAATTGACCCTCATCTCTCTCTCTCTCTAAAGAATTAGTGGCTATACATGGCTCTTCATATGACTTCTGCACGTTCAGATCTTTATGTATGTTTATTCTTGCATTATGTACTTGATCTAGCAAGTTTTGATTACAATTTTTTTAATATCTTGCCCACTGTAGTTGATTGAACTCGGACACTGGCTATTTTGAAGGAATGGTCAAGAGCGACGCACAGCAAGATCAGTTTGTTTTTCTACTATTATACTTGGATTGGATCTGATTACTGTTGCTCACGTTCTTAAATAGTAAGAGCTCTGGTTTATTACTTATTAACACCACTTTTTATTCATGAGATATAGTTGTCATAGCAACTTACATCGGACTTGCTGAAGAAGCGTAGACAACTCATGGGATTTCAAAGATTCAAGATTATTGTGATTCGAATTGAGTGATATATTGAAAGAAACTAAATGGCTACAAGTACCATGGTTGCTAATAGTTACGAGTCTTGGAATATACAGGGATCAAAACATTAATGTGAGAAGGTCAAAAAATTGACGAGGATTCTTTGGACAGTGTAGTCATAGTAACATTAACAGCTGTCAGAAATTTGAAAGTTGTGGATTTATATTAATAGGATGTAAGTATTGTTATGTTCATGTCGATTTGAAAATCATCAGGTAACCCAATACCTTTACATGCAAAATTTTGCTGAAACATAAATAGATTTGCGAACAGAGAAATGAGATCGAAGTAAAGATTTCATAGAACCCATTGATTGCGATGAGGTGTGGATTGGCGTTGTGCTGAGCAGAACTCTGTGATTGTAGCAATAAATTTCTATACGCAACGAGGTCTGAGCAGAAATCCATGATTGCAGATGTCATCTTAGCTTATTATTTTCTTTGAAATTTTTGTATTGTGCTTCCATTTTATTTTGTCTTGGTACACAAATATAGATACGATTTAATAAATTGATAGAAAATTCATACGCAATGGTACATAATTTCTGTTTCTAGATGCTCTATGTTAGGACCTCCTAATTTTGAAGTTGTTGAAATGAAGCCGACAAAGCAATGTTGATTAGCAGAGCAATGTTAGTACAGAATTTCTTCTTGAAAATAACCAGTATTAGTCCTGAAGTTTGTAGATTATTATTTATTATGTTTGCAGGTTAAATATCACGAGTCATCCCGGGCAAAAATCTAACAACTTATCAACTTTTTTATGATACTATCCTAACTATCATGAAAAATCACTTCACAATGATAGATATTCTCATTCCGGTGAGCTATATACAAACAGGTACATGTCAATGTCCGTGGGTAGGAATGAGAAGCTCACTCACTGCCAAACGAACTGTCTCTCATGGCATAGTCTCTTATGTGTGGACAAGCTATGGTCTCCGATGCTAAGCTAGAATATTCTAACCTGTACGATCAAGTTTTCTCATATTATTATATGGTGTAGTAATAAATTTCTCCTTGTGGTTTCTATTTTCTGACATATAGCAAGTTTTTATGATAAATTTAATATATTTACTAATCCATTGTGTAAATCAATTGGTGTTGTACTATTATATTCGAAAATACTTTCTTTCAAAGAGCACCCTTTCAAATTTTGTTCCAATAATAAATGTGTGTGAAGATCTTTATCTATTTTTTTCATGATGAGTGCTTTTCAAAGTGATCGGATTGAATATAGACAGTCTGGTTATAATGTGTGCTATAGTTGCCATGGTACTTCTTGCATGAACTAATGCCTGTATTTTTTCCTGCAGGCCTCTGCTTGAATGCTATTTCAGATGGTAAAGAAATTAGTGAAGAAAGATTCTTATGACTGGAATCACCTGGTAAATTTCCTTACCAAGGCGATTCTCCTGTTTTGCACTGAAATTTCAGGTGTTATGTAAACTTTAAAGATAACAGTGATGAAAGTGCCATTGTATGGCTTAGAATTTTTGTTATACCTGATATTAAATTACAAATTTCATTAATTAAGTCGTATTTTTGTTGGACATTTAATATGTCAACTAAGAGGAGTTTGCCAAGCTTTATCTTTCCAAATCCAGTGAATGATGTAACTATTTTATGTAATCAAGAAAGCTTCCCATGATGACTTCCCCAAAATAAGTATGCAGGGCACCGAGAAAAGTGTAATCGAGCTCCGGTATTAGGAGTGGGATAAAAGTAAGATAATGTATGAATAGCTAAAATAAACTACATGTAGTTTCTACGACTTTCCATGTTCACAGTCTCTTCCAGATTTTCAGTCATATAAAAACAAGAATAAGATATGAAAAATAACACAAGCTGCGCCAAAAATAAGATGTCATAAAATCTTTTTAAGGTCATGAAAGTGACTACATTCGGCTTACATCACTTTATATAAAAGTTAAAAGTTTACATTACTTTAGCGTCCTTTCTTCTTATAGATTTATGCTTTACTAACAATTTTACTAGGGTAATGTTTTCCAGCAAAGGTTCCCTGGGAAGTGTGGCAATTGTGATTGTTTTGGTGGCAACTTTAGGCTTGCGAGGACGGACAAAGATAGCAATTTGAGTTTTGAAGCACAACACTTTTTGGCGGAAAACACAAATATAATGTAGTGTAGTTGTCATGCTCGCGACAACTAAAATTACCATCAAAACATTCATAATTGTCAACTTTACCTTGGTAACGTTCGCAGGCTATTGGGGTCCTTTTACTAAGCCAAACATTTTTTATAACAACTTTGACTTATTTTCCTACCTAATCTAAACAAGCTAGGTAAGACACTGTAGAGTTTAAACTTTAAGAAGCCGAGGAAGAGTCTAATTGTTCATGAATATTTTATCACATACTACAGGAACATAACATTTAATTCTATTATGGGAACAGATAAAAATGCATTTTTATGTCATGTGTTTTCTTCCACGACTATACTCTGTGACTTGGTGTAGCTCTGAATTTGGAACCATTTTCATAGCACTTAGGATGTCAAAATTGCATTCTTTTCAACAAACCGAACTTTACATGTTTACAATATGAATCCTTCAAAAGTCTTATATTATATTTTCTACCTCTAAACATTGTGTATTTAAGAAATAATGTTGTTAATATATTCATTTATCCTTTTTAGAAAATACTAGCGCCCGCGCGGAAGCACAGGTTGACGACTAGAATTCATCTAACCATTCCATTCAACTTGAATTTATACAACATTTTCGAGGTCATAGTAAGGACAGTATGGTTATCGATTATATCCTCGGTTAAACACTAAGCAAAATTTCCCTAAATGTGAATCTGATTTTATTACCCCTGGATTCTTTAACCCAAAAAGTTAGTGCTAACCACTACTAGAGGTTTTGCAAAATATATTTTTTCTTTCACACATGGAAGTGTAACTAACCATGTTGCAACTATGTTGTAGAAATTTACCTTAATTTAGATGCATATATATTTCTTATCAATCCTAAATAGGATTCTGGTATAGGAATTCATCACCATTCACAAAAGGTACATCCACATACGTGGACATGCACACCAACGTAGGTTTAACCCATTTAAGTTAGCATATGGATTGGGATACAGATGGCATTTCTTCAAGCTTTTTTATATGAAGGTAAACACTTGCATGTTTTTTGCGGAAAAAAACACTTAGATGTTCTCAGTAGTATTTTAAAAAAACTAAAGTTATAAAGTTAGCTTACAAGTTTACAATCTCATATGAACAATTCATGAATAGAAAATTGAAGGCAACCAAAGATATTGATACATGACCAAATAATAATGTTATGTAGAATCGGACTAGCCCGTGCAAATGCACGGGTTGACGACTAGTATATATAATTACGGTCACGATGAACAAGATGCATAGGGTAATACTTTTGATGAAATTCCAATTTCAATCTTCTATAATTCCATGATCTCGTATCATCACATAGCCTATACCATGTCAATGCGTCTCCCTTCAAAGATAAAGGGAAGACCTTCTTTTTAGCAACATCATCGGGTATACCTGCAAGCTTAAATAATCCACAAACTTCATCCACATATATTAGGTGTTCATCAGGATGCTCTGTTCCATCTCCTGTAAAAGGATTAGCTAGCAGTTTTTCTATCATACCCGAAGGATGCTCATAAGGAATTTCATTTTCAATAGGTTCAGTAGGTTGAGGAGAAACTCTTTGCTCTACTGGTCGGGGTGAAGATACCCCGAACAAGCCCCTCGGAGGATTACTTTCCATAGTAACAAATGACAGTAAATTTCAGCACACTTATATAAATTTTTCCTTACCAAATTCCACCTACCAAAGGCGCTTCACTCCCCGGCAACGGCGCCAGAAAAGAGTCTTGATGGCCCACAAGTATAGGGGATCTATCATAGTCCTTTCGATAAGTAAGAGTGTCGAACCCAACGAGGAGCAGAAGGAAATGATAAGCGGTTTTCAGCAAGGTATTCTCTGCAAGTACTGAAATAAGTGGTAACAGATAGTTTTGTGATAAGATAATTTGTAACGAGCAACAAGTAACAAAAGTAAATAAAGTGCAGAAAAGTGGCTCAATCCTTTTTGTAGCAAAGGACAAGCCTGGACAAACTCTTATATAAGGAAAAGCGCTCCCGACGACACATGGGAATATCGTCAAGCTAGTTTTCATCACATTCATACGATTCGCGTTCGGTACTTTAATAATTTGACATGTGGGTGGACCGGTGCTTGGGTGCTGTTCTTACTTGAACAAGCATCCCACTTATGATTAACCTCTATTGCAAGCATCCGCAACTACAACAAAAGTATTAAGGTAAACCTAACCATAGCATGAAACATATGGATCCAAATCAGCCCCTTACGAAGCAACGCATAAACTAGGGTTTAAGATTCTATCACTCTAGCAACCCATCATCTACTTATTACTTCCCAATGTCTTCCTCTAGGCCCAAATAATGGTGAAGTGTTATGTAGTCGACGTTCACATAACACCACTAGAGGCTAGACAACATACATCTCATCAAAATATCGAACGAATACCAAATTCACATGACTACCAATAGCAAGACTTCTCCCTTGTCCTCAGGAACAAACGTAACTACTCACAAAGCATATTCATGTTCATAATCAGAGGGGTAATAATATGCATAAAGGATCTGAACATATGATCTTCCACCAATTAAACCAACTAGCATCAACTACAGGGAGTAATTAACAATACTAGCAACCTACTAGCAGCAATCCCGGACTTGGAGAGAAGAATTGGATACAAGAGATGAACTAGGGTTTTGAGATGAGATGGTGCTGATGAAGATGTTGATGGAGATTGCCCTCTCCCGATGAGAGGAGCGTTGGTGATGACGATGGCGATGATTTCCCCCTCCGGGAGGGAAGTTTCCCCGTCAGAACAGCTCTGCTGGAGCCCTAGATTGGTTCCGCCAAGGTTCCGCCTCGTGGCGGCGGAGTTTCGTCCCGAAAGGTTGCTTCGGATTTTTTTCTCGACGAAAAACTTCATATAGCAGAAGATGGTCATCAGAGAGCCACCAGGGGGCCCACGAGGTAGGGGGCGCGCCCTAGGGGGGGCCACCCTCGTGGAAATGGTGTGGGCCCCCTGGTCTTCATCTTTGGCGAGGATTTTTCATTATTTATTATAAGGTATTCCGTGGAGTTTCAGGACTTTTGGAGTTGTGCAGAATAGGTCTCTAATATTTGCTCCTTTTCTAGCCCAGAATTCCAGCTGCCGGCATTCTCCCTCCTTATGTAAACCTTGTAAAATAAGAGAAATAGCCATAAGTATTGTGACATAATGTGAAATAACAGCCCATAATGCAATAAATATCGATATAAAAGCATGATGCAAAATGGACGTATCACTCTCCAACTGGTGCTCTTTAATAAGAGGATGGTGACTCAACATAAAAGTAAATAGATAGGCCCTTCCCAGAGGGAAGCAGGGATTTGTAGAGGTGCCAGAGCTCGATTTTTTAAATAGAGATAAATAATATTTTGAGTGGTATACTTTCATTGTCAACATAACAACTGAGAGATCTCGATATCTTCCATGCTACACACATTATAGGCGGTTCCCAAATAGAACGGTAAAGTTTATACTCCCCCGCCACCGACAAACATCAATCCATGGCTTGTCTGAAACAACGGGTGCCTCCAACTAACAACAATCATGGGGGAGTTTTGTTTGCAATTATTTTAATTTAAGCATGGGACTGTGCATCCCGGTTACCAGCCATTTTCTCGTGAATGAGGAACGGAGTCCACTCCTCTTGAGAATAACCCGTCTAGCATGGAAGATATAGACAACCCTAGTTGATACATGAGCTATTCGAGCATACAAAACAGAATTTCATTTGAAGGTTTAGAGTTTGGCACATACAAATTTACTTAGAACGGTAGGTAGATACCGCATATAGGAAGGTATGGTCGACTCATATGGAAAAACTTTTGGGGTTTATGGAAGTGGATGCACAAGCAGTATTTCCGCTTAGTACAAGTGAAGGCTAGAAAGAGACTGGGAAGCGACCAGCTAGAGAGGGACAACAGTCATGAACATGCATTAAAATTAATCAACATTGAGGCAAGCATGAGTAGGATATAATTCACCATGAACATAAATATCGTGGAGGCTATGTTGATTTTGTTTCAACTACATGCGTGAACATGTGCCAAGTCAAGCCACTCGAATCGTTCAAAGGAGGATACCACCCTATCATACCACATCACAACCATTTTAATAGCATGTTGGCATGCAAGGTAAACCATTATAAACTCCTAGCAAATTAAGCATGGCATGAACAACTATAATCTCTAATTGTCATTGCAAACATGTTTCATTCATAATAGGCTGAATCAGGAACGATGAACTAATCATATTTACAAAAACAAGATAGGTCGAGTTCATACCAGCTTCTCTCATCTCAATCAGTCCATCATATATCGTCATTACCGCCTTTCACTTGCACGACCAAACGGTATGGATAATAATAATAGTGCACGTGTATTGGACTAAGCTGGAATCTGCAAGCATTCAATACAAGGGAGAAGACAAGGTAATATGGGCTCTTTGTTAGATCAACAATAATGCATATGAAAGCCACTCAACATTTTCATCATGGTCCTCTCCTCTCGACCCCAAAGAAAAGAAAAGAAACAAAACTATTTACACGGGAAAGCTCCCAACAAGCAAAAGAAGAACGAGAAATCTTTTTGGGTTTTCTTTTAATTACTACTACTACAAGCATGTAAAGTAAACTAGCTAAAAGCTACAACTAATATATTAAGGTTTTCAAACACACAAGAAGAAGGCTTAAAAAGAAAATAAACTAGCATGGATAGTACAATGAAAAAGTATGAGCACTGACAACTGGCATGAGTGTGTGAACATGAATGTAATGGTGGTGAGAAATACGTACTCCCCCAAGCTTAGGCTTTTGGCCTAAGTTGGTCTATAGCCATGGCTCAAAGGTGCCCTCTCTGGTGTACGGAGGAGTGTCCTCCGGATCCCACTGATAAACAGACTGACGGTAGGGATCAAGTGGTGGCTCCGGCTCAGGCTCTGGGGCTGATGTCAGGCTCTAGTATGCATCAACGGCCTCCGGCAACACGAGGTACGTGCCTGAAAATATGTTAAACAAAGAGGGAGCAGGCAAGGTAATAATCTCATAGTAGTTTTTATCAAATATCAATCTATATTTAAGCATCTTCTTCTTATCCTTAACAATGAAATCATGTGCTACCATACTCTTATAATCTAGAAAAATAGGAGGCAACAAGTTTTCCTCTTTCTCATAATGCCTAATAGGTAACTTAAAGTGTGCAGCAAGGCGCGAAGCAAAGATGCCTCCAAAGATGGGACCTTTTGTGCGGTTCAGATTTAACCGCTTAGCAACAATAGTGCCTAAACTAAAAGTGGTATCACGAAACAAAGCATGGCGCAAAATAACAATATCAGGAGCACTGAGATTTCCACTGTTCCCGCGACCAATTAAGCATCTACTAGCAAATATTGCAAAGTAACGTAGAACAGGAAAATGTATGCTAGTAATTCTTGCATCGGAAACTTTCCTCGTTTCCCCTACAACAATAATATCAATAAATCCCTCCACATCATTACGATGTGGTTCCTCTATGCCGCCCGCAAAGGGTATCTTACAGACCCTACAAAACTCATATAGTGAAATCTCCTTAACCTCATCATATAAATGAAATTCCATTGAAGGTGGTGATTTCTTAGCATGAAAGTAAACATTTTGCACGAAAATATTAGTGAGGAGGAGATACTGTTCGCGCTGGTCGCGGAGGAAGTAGACGAGGCCTGCATTCTCGGCCAAATAATAAAAGTCTTCATAAATCCCGGCTTCTCTCGAGAACTCATCACAAGGTCATTCACACGGCCGAACCTCCGCAGTGCGAGGGAGATTATATTTGGGCATCTTATTCTCTTCACTTTGCTCATCCTTCGAGCTTCGGCTTGAAGAGCCCCTCAACAATCTCTTCATCATTTTCTTTTTCTGAAAAATTTCTGAAATTTTTAGTGACTCAAAATAAAAGTGAATCAAACTCAACAAGATTGATAGCAACTACTCCTACAAGTGCCTAGAGGCCATATCATGCATTAAAACTACTTTTGACCACATAAATTTGACATGCAAGCTCAAGAGCAGGGTCACCTAAGTAGCAAAAATTTGCAATAAATAAAGCACTAGAATAAAAACTAATTGGACCATTGGAGGAGTCACATACCGAAGAACAATCCCCCAAAGCAGTTTTGTGAATGGAGCTTTGAGCAAGGAGATCGAAAATGGTAGCAAGATGAGCTAGAACACTGGTTTGAGCTGGTGGAGGATTTTTTTCTGGAGGAAGACGAAGTGTGTGGGTGCTGGAATAAGTGGAGGGGGCACACGTGGGGTCCATGAGGCAGGAGGGCGCGCCCTGGGCCCTCGTGGCCAGGTGGTGGGTCCCCCTGGTGTGTTCTCGGTGCCAATAATTCTTAAATATTCTAGAAAAATCATATAAATTTTTTAGGACATTTGGAGAAGTTTTATTTTCGGGGTATTTTTTATTGCAAGGATAATTCAGAAAACAGACAAAATACTATTTTTTTTCTTTATTTAATCTAAATAACAGAAAGTAAAAGGAGGGTACAGAGAGTTGTGCTTTCTAACTTCATCCATCTCATGCTCATCAAAAGGAATCCACTAACAAGGTTGATCAGGTCTTGTTAACAAATTCTTTCCGAATAACATGAAATGGAGAATTTTCGAATAACACTAAGTTACCTCAACGGGGATATAGATGTCCCCAACAATAAGAATATCATATTTCTTCTTGACAGTAGGAAGAGGAAATTCAAAACCTCCAATAGTAATTGTTGAACTTTTTCCAATAGAATTTATACTGTGGACTTGGGGTTGTTTCCTCGAAAAATGTATCGTATGCTCATTACCATTAACATGAAAAGTGACATTTCCTTTGTTGCAATCAATAACATCCCCTGCAGTATACAAAAAGGGTCTACCAAGAATAATAGACATATTATCGTCCTCAGGAATATCAAGAATAACAAAGTCCGTTAAAATAGTAACATTTGCAACCACAACAGGCACATCCTCACAAATACTGACATGTATAGCAGTTGATTTATCAGCCATTTGCAAAGATATTTCAGTAGGTGTCAACTTATTTAAATCAAGTCTATGATATAAAGAGAGAGGCATAACACTAACATCGGCTCCAAGATCACATAAAGCAGTTTTAACATAGTTTCTTTTAATGGAGCATGGTATAGTTGGTACTCCTGGATCTCCTAGTTTCTTAGGTATTCCACCTTTAAAAGTATAATTAGCAAGCATGGTGGAAATTTCAGCTTCCGATATCTTTCTTTTATTTGTAACAATATCTTTCATGTACTTAGCATAAGGATTCATTTTAAGCATATCAGTCAATCGCATACGCAAAAAGATAGGTCTAATCATTTCAGTAAAGCGCTCAAAATCCTCATCATCCTTTTTCTTGGATGGTTTCACTACAGGAATCAGCTACTTTGTTGTCTGCCAAGGTGGACGGCAAAGGCATGGAAGGCGAACGGCAAAGGTCTTTGCCGTCTGTCGTGGACGGCAAACGGCTCCAGCAAAGAAAGGATCGGCAAAGACCTTCTTTGTCATCTGCTTCCTGACGCGGACGACAAAGGAACCTTTGCGATCAGCGGCGGACGACAAAGAAAGTAGACGGCAATAAACTTGTTGTTAGTCCGTTAGGTGGCTAACGGCAGCCTTTGTCGTCCGCCGCTGACGGCAAAATTTGTCCAGCCTTTGCCGTCCACCGAATGATGTCAGCTGGACGTCACTACACGGCAGGTCTTTGCCATCCGCGGCTGTAGGCAAAGCCTTTGCCGTCCGCCGCTGTAGGCAAACTGGCCAAATGGGTCAGTTCCCAGGAGGCACAGGTGGCCATCGCGTGGCTGCTTTGCCGTCCGCGGCTGTCGGCAAAGGTGGCTTTGCCATCAGTGGCAGACGGCAAAGAGCCTGCATTGCCTCTTTTTTCTGTTTTTTCTTATACTCAACCATTCACAACAAAATAGATGATACATATATATTTTCACATGGCAAGTTCACGGCAAACATATGAGATATCCAACACATATAATTTCATCATAAATGTATAGTTCCATCAACCATACATAGCAAGTTCCACATACATCCATCCAACCATACATATTACAATAGTGTCATCAAAGCATACATGCATAGTTCATCGATACAAAAGAAACATAGTTCATCCAAACAAGCACTCCATGTATGCAAGCTTCCATGAAGCGAATGAATTCTGCAAAATGGGAAATAAGAAAGTTAGAAGAAGAAGATTAGAAGAAGAAGAAGAAAAAGAAGATTAGAAGAAGAAGATGATGATGATGATGATGAAGAAGAAGAAAATGAAGAAGAAGAAGAAGAATATATGACATTTATGAGCTAATTTAGGTGAAATTGATTGTTTGTGAGCTAATATAGGTGAAATGGATCGTTTATGAGCCAACGTAGATGAAATGGATCGCTTATGACCTAACTTAGGTAAAATGCATCATTTTAGAGCTAACCTAGGTAAGATGGATCATTTTGGAGCTAACCTAGGTAAGATGGGTCATTTTAGAGCTAACTTGGGTTAAATGGATCATTTATGAGCTAAGTAAGGTAAAATGGGTCATTTTAGAGCTAACTTAGGTACAATGGATCGTTTATGAGCTAACTAAGGTAAAATGGATCATTTTAGAACTAACTTAGGTAAAATGGATCATTTATGAGCTAACTAAGGTAAAATGGATTATTTTGGAACTAACTTAGGTAAAATGGATCGTTTATGAGCTAACTTAGGTGAAATGGATCATATATGAGCTAATTAAGTTGAAATGGGTCGTTTATGAGCTAACTAAGGTGAAATGGATCATTTATGAGCTAACTTAGGTGAAATGGATCGTTTATGAGCTAACTTAGTTGAAATGGATCATTTATGAGCTAACTTAGTTGAAATGGATCGTTTATGAGCTAACTAAGGTGAAATGGATCGTTTATGAGCCAACTAAGGTGAAATTGATCGTTTATGAGCTACCTAAGGTGAAATGGATCGTTTTTGAGCAAACTTAGGTGAAATGGATCATTTATGAGCTAACTTAGTTGAAATGGATCGTTTATGAGCTAACTTGGGTGAAATGGATTATTTAAGAGCTAATTTAGGTGAAATGGATCGTTTTTTAGCTAACCTAGGTGTGATGGGTCATGTTGGAGCTAACCTAGGTAAGATGGGTCATTTTGGAGCTAACCTAGGTGAAATGGGTCATTTTAAAGCTAACGTAGGTAAAATGGATCATTCAGGAGCTAATCTAGGTAAAATGGGTCATTTTAGAGCTAACTTGGATAAAATGGATCATTTATAAGCTAACTAAGGTAAAATGAGTCATTTTAGAGCTAACTTAGGTAAAATGGATCGTTTATGAGCTAACTAAGCTAATTATGCAATTTTTGACATAAGTAAGCTAAGTACAGATCGTTTTAGAGCTGACTTAGGTAAAATGGATGGTTTTGGAGGTCAGTAAGCTTATTAAGTCATTTTGGAGGAAAAGAAGCTAACTCTAGTTCATTATGGTAAGCATATTGGAGGAAATAAAGCTAAATCTAGGTCTTTATGCATTTTTTAAGCAAAACACTAGAGAAACTTACCGTGATCATGGAGGTGTAGGAGCGGGCTGGCTCGTGCCGGTAGCTGGAGAAGGATCATGCGATGCTTGTTTGGAGTTACGCTGCACCAAAGATCATTTCCAATGTCTCGTTAGCATGATTACACTCAAATGTTAAGACTAGCAAGTAATGTCCATTCAAATTAAACTCACCATGGTCCTAGGAGCAATCACTGGCATCAGCGGAGCGGTCTAACCGGACTTCTCGCACACAGACTGCACATTTGGTTTTGACAACTCAGTCATGCTAGTTAGTAATGAGACAAACACTACATGAATGTTTTGGCTAATCTGCAGAAGAAACTTACCACAAGGAGCTCGTACATGGCCCTTGCTTGCATGTCATTCTGTGCCCTCTCCTCCTCCAACATCTTTGTCGTCCTCTCCTCCAACTCCCGCTACCTCTCCGCCGCCTGCGCCAGAAGTTTCTCCATTCTATCTCTCTCACTCTATATAGAAGCCTGCAACACCACTCACATGACCATTTGTAATCATTGATGGAAGCACACACAATGTAATGGAGAAAGATAGCTGAGTACGTATAACTAACCTTGATGGCGAGTTGGACTGGCCGTTCACGAGGCCTTATCTCAGGAGCGGAGCTCGACTGGCGTGCCTTGATCTCCGGGAGAGTGCTAGGACAATGGATAAGTCCATCTCCCATGGCTATGGAGCCATGGGACCTCCCGCCACCAGATATCATCAGCAACTCTGTATCAATGGGACCCTGGCTCGGGTTAAAGTCCTCCCCTTTCCTCGCCTTCCCCTCATCTCTATATTTCATGAGCTTGTCATGGGAGGAGATGTTGGTGAAGTTCTTTGGATCATTGAGGTCAGACGCAAAGAATGCCTTGACTTTCTTGTAAGAGCCAGTGTGGGCCATGGCATACAGGTCGTACACCTCTGGCACCTTATCCGCCTTATTGCAGCGTGCCTGAAAGAGAGAAACAAAGTAAATTAGTAATTAAAGGGCTAAAGCTAGCATGATGAATGAATTGCATGAATCATGAAGCAAACCACATACCCAGTTCCGCCCGAACTGATATAAGTTGGAGCTGCCTTGATGGTGTGGCACACCTTCCATTTGGGCACGTTTGTCCTTGGCCTTGTTGTGGAGGGCTAGCCATTCTTTTGAGCACCACTCATTGACCAACACCTCCCAACAATCCATCTGATCCGCACACCATCTCGGAGGGGCCTAAGTTAGCAAATAGAAACTTGAGCACTACGGCTATGAACTACTAAATGAAGGAAGTAAGTACAAGGCCTTAAGAATTACCTTCATGTACTCCTCCTTACTCAAGAACTTATCGCGGCACGCCCGCTTGGTCTTCTTGATACCACGCAAGGCGTAGTAGTCACGAACAGACTGCACCCAAGCCTCGTGCCGTAAGTTCTGTAGTAGGCGCTTGCAGACGTTATCGATAACATTTGTCGCTTCCTCCTCGTATCCCTCCTCACACCTGTAGAATGTCTGCAATCAAATGAGACAATATTGATTAGTACAATTAATATCTAGCTAGTTGAAGATTTTTAATTGTGTAAAGCAGAAATTACCCAGAACTTTCTGATCACCATGTCTGCCCTCGTCTTGCACAAGACACCGTCGATAATCTCACCCGGCGGGGCCGAGGCAGCCAAGTAGTGCTCCCAACTCAATCCAAGCTCTGGAAGCCGACCCTCACCAGGCAACATGACAAACCCCGGGAAGTTTTGCTGACAAAGAACTCCAAGGACGGAGTTGGGCCGGCGGACACTATGATGGTGGTCCCAACCCCTACAGCATGACAAGGCCAACGCATTAGTTATTTGAAGAAACATGAATGCAGAAGGTACAAAAAGATTAAATGCACTTACCTCTCCCCATCAGGGAAAATCAACCACCTCTGCTCGCGGGTCGCCGGCACGGACAGGAGCCGTGTACAACCACGCTGGTAGATGGTGCCCCCTCCTCCTCAATATCAGTCGGCTCCCCGCCATCATCAGCATGGCCACTCGGCTCCTCAGGCTGATCCGGCCAGGTACCCCATCCAGACGTGTGCTCCTCCGGGGTCTCGTGGGCCGAACTCTCGTAGGCCGAAGGCCCGTCGACCCGAGGCTCGTGGGCCGAAGACCAGTGGACCGGAGGCTCGTGGACCGGAGTCCGTGTAGCCTCCTCCTCGGACGAGTCCACCCTAGTAGTCACGTGCTCGGGTGAAACAGCTGGGGGTGGCAGCGAGGAAGGCTCCCTAGCAGTCACCCTACCTCCTCTCCCGCGACCACGTGCTCCAGCTCCTCTCTTCTTCTTACCTCGTCCCCTGCTGGGCACCGCGGTCAACGAAGAAGGGCCCGGCGATGTCGCCATACTGTCCAGCAACGCTCGGCGGAGAGGTGCGTGTGGAATGGAAGACCTCAGACCACGCGCCGACGAAGAAGGGGCCTCGGCGCGCTCCCGACCAGCGCCCACCATCTTTCAACACATGCCATGACAAAGAGTAAACAAAATTAGTACAACATAAAAAAATACCGACATGAATAATAATATGTATATCACTTAAGTGTATCATCATCAAGTACAACATAAATAAATTGAATACCTGACACTACTAATAATCTCGATCAATATCATCAATAAATGCATCATCATCATCATCACTATAATCAATGACGGGTTCATAGGGTTCAGTGGCATCAACATGTGGAAGGCCACCTTGATGTAATCGGTCAAGCATTGACAGGTCATCCGCAGTAGTAACCTCTTCTTGTTCCGGCTCTTCTTGTTCCTCCTCTGGGGTGATGTCAGATTCACTATCGCTGTCTACTTCAATGTTTTGGGGTGAAGTATAGCGGTTCTTGAAACGCTTTTCGGAAAGACATGTCTCTTGGAAGAATTCTCCTTCATATGTGTCTGGGTTAATGTGAGGTTCATAATCCTCTTCCTTTGGGGGAGATAGTCTAGCACGTGGCGGCACTTCATAAACGACATCCCAACCTTTCAGACTTGGATTAGTTTGGCAGGCCCACGGTAGATAGAATACTTGGGTCGTCTGTTGAGCCGTAATATAGACATCAGGAACATCTAAATGGGTGCTTTGGTTGATTTCAACTAGCCCTATATGTTCATGAGTCCTTCTAGTCTCCTTCGGCTGAAACCAATAACATTTGAAGACTATGACATTCGGTGGGTTTTCACCATAGAATAGAAGTTCATAAATTTCTTCAACTCTCCCATAATACTCGGTACCTCCTTCGCCGATAGCAGATACACAACAATTTGTAGACTTTCGGTCGGCCATAGATAGCTCTTTGCCATAGGTACGAAAGCGATACCCGTTGATGTCGTATTTGTCAAATGAACGGACCTTATAGTCAAAACCATTAGCAACTTGTCTCAGTTCGGCGTCCATAGACTCTGAATTAGCCTACAAGTTTAATATGAAAGGATTGTTGCATTACACACAAATTAGCGAATGAAATGAAATTGTCTAATAGAAATTACCATTTGTTTGAACCAAGAGATGAAACCAGGATAGCCGCCTCCTTGCTTTGCGAGAAGCTCATACTCTTCGACGGAATCCTTTTGGATCACCGCTCCATACGAGAATATGGTGACATATCGACTGTATGAAATATCCAGGAATAAGAGCAGTTCGAAGGAAATAGAAGTTGCGAAACAATGTACCAAGAACTTACTCGATGTACGGCCGCACTTCTATCAGGTTGTTAAAGATATACAACGAAATGGTCCGCCATTCTTCGTTATCCAAAGATACTGGCTTTGAAACACTGGCTGGTGCGAGATTTCCTTTGAATAGGCTGAGATTGGATCCACCCTTTTAGGGTCGCCAGCATTGTACCGAGGCTTCGGATTATGCAAATGACGATTTTTGGCTTCGTAGTGTGCTGTCACGAAGTTTGCCGCCTCCTCAGTGATGAATGCCTCAGCAATCGATGCTTCAATTCTACGTTTATTTTTACATTTTTCTCGAAGCGTCTTCTGCATCCTCTCAGTTGGGTAGCACCAACGATTTTGCACGCCCCCCCCCCCAATCTTGCCTCGGTCGGGAGATGCAAAATCAAATGCTGCATTGGATTAAAGAAGCCTGGTGGAAAGATCTTCTCTAACTTGCAGATCAACTCTGGCGCCAACTCTTCCATTTCCTCTAGCATGCCAGGCGATAGTTCTTTCGCACAAAGAACACGGAAGAAATAGTTGAGTTCTCCCAGTACTAGCCATTCATCCTCAGGGATGAAGCCACGCCACATCACCGGCATTACTCGCTCAATCCATATGTGCCAATCATGACTCTTGAGACCAAATATCTTCAATTTATCAAGACTCGCTCCCCTCTTTAGATTCGTTGCATACCCTTCGGGGAACACCAACTGCATTTTCACCCACAAGATAATTTCCCTCATAGCTGGCCTTCCAAGATTGAACCATGCCTTTGGCTTCGTACAGTTCTGCTTTCCTTTCGGTTCTTTCATGTTTTGTAACGACCTATCACATAGCGCCTCCAGATCGACTCTAGCCTTAGTATTATCCTTTGACTTCCCATCTATGCCGAACAATGTACCAAAAAGTGCCTCAGCGATATTCTTCTCAGTGTGCATCACGTCAATGTTGTGTGGGCAAAGGAGGTCTTTGAAGTAAGGCAAATCTCATAAGCATGTCTTGTGAGTCCAGGCATGCTTATAATTATACCCCTTGAAGTACCATGGACGCTCTGGATCTGGCTGGAGAGCGTTTAACTGATCCAGGGTCTGTTGGCCTGTCAACACAGGTGGTGCAGAGTTTTTGACAACTCTACCTCTGATGAAGTTCTTCTTGTCTTTCCTGAACTTATGGCGAGGATCCAGGAACTGTCTATGCATGTCGAAGCAAGAAAACTTGCGACCGGCCTGAAGCCAACGAAACTCAAGAGCTCCCTTTCATGTGGGGCACGGGAACCTTCCATGCACACACCAGCCAACGAATAGCGCATACGCCGGCAAGTCATGCGTCGAGTACATGTACCAGACATGCATTATGAAGTTCCGTTTGCTATAGGCGTCGTATGTCTTGAACCCATTATCCCAGGCTTCTTGCAATTCGTCCTTAAGCGGCTGCATGTACACATTCATATTTTTCCCCGGATAGTTGGGCCCTGGAATTATCAACGTCAGGAAAAGGTTCTTTCTTTGCATAATCTGTCCGGGGGGAAGATTGAGTGGAAAGACAAATACGGGCCAACAACTGTATTGGGCTGCCGTCATACCAAACACATTGAACCCATCCGTGCTGATGCCGACTCGAGGATGCCTCGGATCTGCCGCTTTGTCAGCATGTAATTCATCAAACTTTTTCCATGCAACACCATCCGATGTGTGTACCATCATCAGATTCCCATCTGCATCTAGTTCGGTTCTTTTGCCTGTTTTGTGCCATGTCATCTGTTTGGCCGTCTCTTCGACCATGAAAAGACGTTGAAGTCTTGGTACGATTAGCATATACCGAAGAACACTAACGGGGATTTTGGTCTGTGTCTTCTCACCCATACCGTTGTCTACCACAACATACCTGGAAGACTTGCAAATGGGAAAATAGTTCAAGTCCACATAGTCAAGCCTAAATAAGGCACATCCTTTCTCACAGGCATGTATCTTCTCATAGGGCATCTCCAGTGCACGGAGGATTTTGTCCGACTGGTACATGTGTGCAGGCATTACATGGCCTTTGGGTAGAAAGCGTCCAAATATTGTCATCATTGCGTCGTAGCATTCTCTGCCCAAGTTGAACTGAGCCTTCAGAGCCATTACTTGTGAGATGGCATCCAACTGACAAAGCTCAGTGTGCTCGTGGAGCAGATGTTTTGAAGACTCCAACATTTCATTGAAGGCCTTTGCAGATTCCTCCATCTCCTCGTCCGAATCCCGAGCATCATCATAGTCTTGCACAATGTTTTCCATCCCGGTACCATGCTCGTCGGTGCGACGACGATCCACCTCAGCTCGGTCACGTTGGGCAGACTCACCAAGATATGTCCACACCGTATAATCGGGCGTAAAACCACTCTTCTGCAGGTGTTTGCCCATTTCAGCCTCTGTCCTCTTTTTCCAACTGCCGCATCGGAAACAGGGGCACCAGGTTTTCCTTTGGCCATTTGCAAATGCGGCTTGCACAAACCCCTTGGTTTTTGTGAACCATTCAGTGCTCTCATACGTCTCCGTCGTACCTATAATTTTTGATTGTTTCATGCCAATATTATTCAACTTTCATATACTTTTTGGCAACTTTTTATATTATTTTTGGGACTAACATATTGATCCAGTGCCCAGTGCCAATTCCTATCTGTTGCATGTTTTTGGTTTCGCAGAATATCCATATCAAACGGAGTCCAAACGAGATAAAAACGTACGGAGCTTATTTTTGGAAAATATGGAAAATTCGGAAGGAAAATCAACGCGAACCAGTGCCCGAGGTGGTCACGAGGCAGGGCCCCCCCTTAGGGCGCGCCCCCTACCCTCGTGAGCCCACAGTAAGGCGGTTGACGCTCTTCTTTTGCCGCAAGAAAGCTAATATTCGGAAAAAAATCACGGTGAAGGTTTCAGGCCAATCGGAGTTACGGATCTCCATATATATATACGAAACGGTGAAACAGAGCCAGAAGAGAACGCAGAACCAGAGAGAAACAGAGAGATAGATCCAATCTCGGAGGGGCTCTCGCCCCTCCCATGCCATGGAGGCCAAGGACCAGAGGGGAAACCCTTCTCCCATCTAGGGAGGAGGTCAAGGAAGAAGAGGAAGAAGGGGGCCCCTCTCCCCCTCTCCTCCGGTGGCGCCGGAACGCCGCCGTGGCCATCATCATCATCACCGCGATCTACACCAACACCTCCGCCATCTTCACCAACATCTCCATAACCTTCCCCCCTCTATCTACAGCGGTCCACTCTCCCGCAACCCGCTATACCCTCTACTTGAACATGGTGCTTTATGCTTCATATTATTATCCAATGATGTGTTGTCATCCTATGATGTCTGAGTAGATTTTTGTTGTCCTATCGGTGGTTAATGAATTGCTATGATTGATTTAATTTGCTTGTGGTTATGTTGCTGTCCTTTGGTGCCCATCATATGAGCGCGCACATGGATCACACCATAGGGTTAGTTGTATGTTGATAGGACTATGTATTGGAGGGCAAGAGTGACAGAAGCTTCAACCTAGCATAGAAATTGATGCATACGGGATTGAAGGGGGACCAATATATCTTAATGCTATGGTTGGGTTTTACCTTAATGAACATTAGTAGTTGCGGATGCTTGCTAATAGTTCTAATCATAAGTGCATAGATTTCCAAGTAAGGGATGACATGCTAGCAGTGGCCTCTCCCACATAAAACTTGCTATCGGTCTAGTAAAGTAGTCAATTGCTTAAGGGACAATTTCGCAACTCCTACCACCACTTTTCCACACTCGCTATATTTACTTTAGTTGCTTCTTTACCTTAGCAGCCCCTAGCTTTTATTTTCTCACTCTTTATTTTCTTGCAAGCCTACCCAAAAACACCTACAAAGTACTTCTAGTTTCATACTTGTTCTAGGTAAAGCTAACGTCAAGCGCGCGTAGAGTTGTATCAGTGGTCGATAGAACTTGAGGGAATACTTGTTCTACCTTTAGCTCCTCATTGGGTTCGACACTCTTACTTATCGAAAACTGTTGTGATCCCCTATACTTGTGGGTTATCAAGACCTTTTTCTGGCGCCATTGCCGGGGAGCAATAGCATGGGGTGAATATTCTCGTGTGTGCTTGTTTGCTTTATCACTAAGTAATTTTTATTTGCTGTTCTTAGTTGTTTTATATCTTTAGTTATGGGTAGGAAACGCAAAATACCAAAAAAATTAGTTGTACCTACTGAACCAATGGTTGAAGAACCAATCAAAATCTATCACACTGCTGAAGCTTATTACTTGGATCATCTTCGATCCCTATGTGCTCGTGCTGAAACCCCAACTAGCTTAGTTGAGGGCAAATCCTTAGATGATCATGCTTGTTATGTGCGACACCGTATATCTGAAAAAGGGAAACTATTATGGGGTCAAATTCAACGTTTGCAATGCTATGCTTGGAATTTATGTGAAATATATTATTTTACTTGTTGTTCTGAAAACCCTAAGAAACACCTTCCCTATCAATGTGAGTTTAGTGATAATGGAATCTTATCTTCGTATGCTAAGGGTGTTTACAATTACTATGATGTTCAACAAATTGAAGAATTTGTTGCTTTTAAGGGTGCTTCTAAAATTGCTTCTTTGATTGAAAAGTATGATGCTACTTTTCACAAATCTGAAAATTTTGCCATACTTGAATATTGTTATGAGAATTATGCTTCTAATGCCTATGTTAAACTATATATTGAGGAATACTCCGCTGTCCAAGAAGAGACTAATATTTTGCAGGAGTTTATGGAAGAAGAAATTGATGAAACTGTGAGCTCATTGGATGAAAAAGATGAGGAGGAGAGCGAAGAACAAAAGGAGGAAGAGCGGATTGATCACCCGTGCCCACCTTCTAATGAGAGTAACTCTTCAACTCATACATTGTTTAATTCCCCTTCGTGCTTACTGAAGGATGATTGCTATGATGACTGTTATGATCCCATTGATTCTCTTGAAATATCCCTTTTTGATGATGCTTGTTATGCTTGTGGCCAAGATGCCAATATGAATGATGCTTATGGAGATGAACTTGCTATAGTTCCTTATGTTAAACATGAAATTGTTGCTATTTGCACCCACGCATGATAGTCCTATTATCTTTTTGAATTCTCCCGATTATACTATATCGGAGAAGTTTGCACTTATTAAGGATTATATTGATGGGTTGCCTTTTACCATTGCACATGATGATTTTGATAAATATAATATGCATGTGCTTGTTGCTCCTACTTGCAATTATTATGAGAGAGGAACTATATCTCCACCTCTCTATGTTTCCAACATGATAAAATTGCAAGAAACTGTTTATACTATGCATTGGCCTTTACTAGGTGTGCATGAATTGTTCTTTTATGACATGCCGATGCATAGGAAGTGAGTTAGACTTCGTCATTGCTTGATATATGTTGCTTTGTCCTCACTACTAAATTACAAATCATTGTTAATTAAAATTGGCTTTGATATACCTTGGGATCCAGGTGGATCCATTACTTGAGCATTATATGCCTAGCTTAATGACTTTAAAGAAAGCGCTGCCAGGGAGACAACCCGGAAGTTTTAGAGAGTCATTTATTTATGTTGAGTGCTTTCATATAGTTTAAAAACAACAAAAATAAAGAGGGGAACCCAAAACTTTTTCAAAAGGAAAAGTGAAAGTGAGAGAGACAAGCATTGTGAAAATGGGGGACGTCCTTGAACTTTGTTCATGCCCATGGGAACTTTGTGAATCTTAATTACAGAAACTTTTCAATAAAAATAATTATCCCCTTGTACAATTCCATTGTATTATAAAAATAATGTGCCAAGGTTTGCCTTTAGGATGTTTACATTTGCTTGATGGTTTGTATGGTGCAGGACAGAAACTTTGGCTGTAGTGCGAGATTTTACATTTTTAGCTGGAATGTCAAATGGTTCTGATTCTATTTTCACTGTCTTCCTATACAAATTGTTTATTTTTCCTAATTTTGGTAGAATTTTTCAAGTATCAGAAGTATGGTGAATGTTCATATTATTACAGACTGTTCTGTTTTAGACAGATTCTGTTTTTGATGCATAGTTTGCTTGTTTTGATGAAACTATCAATTTATATCAGTGGATTAAGCCATGGAAAAGCTATATTACAGTAGACACAATGCAAAAACAAAATATGAATTGGTTTGCAACAGTACTTAGAGTAGTGATTTGCTTTATTATACTAACGGATCTTACCGAGTTTTCTGTTGAAGTTTTGTGTGGATGAAGTGTTCGATGATTGAGAAGGTCTCGATGTGAGAAGAAGGAAGAGAGGCAAGAGCTCACGCTTGGGGATGCCCGAGGAAACCCAAGTAAATATTTAAGGAGACTCAAGCGTCTAAGCTTGGGGATGCTGGGGAGGCATCCCCTCTTTCTTCAACAAATATCGGTATGTTTTCGGATTAGTTTTGTTCATGCGATATATGCAAGTCTTGGAGCGTCTTTTGCATTTAGGTTTTTATTTTTATTTTTATGCACCATGCTGGTATGAGATAGTCCTTGGTTGATTTATAGAATGCTCATTGCACTTCACTTATATCTTTTGAGTATGGCTTTATAGAATGCTTCATGTGCTTCACTTATATCATTTGAAGTTTGGATTGCCTGTTTCTCTTCACTTAGACAACCGCCATTTGTAGAATGCTCTTTTGCTTCACTTATATTTGTTAGAGCACGGGCATATCTTTTGTAGAAAGAATTAAACTCTCGTGCTTCACTTATATCTATTTAGAGAGATGACAGGAACTGGTCATTCACATGGTTAGTCATAAAATCCTACATAAAACTTGTAGATCACTGAATATGATATGTTTGATTCCTTGCAGTAGTTTTGCGATATAAAGATGGTGATATTAGAGTCATGCTAGTGGGTAGTTGTGGATTGAGAAATACTTGTGTTGAGGTTTGCAAGTCCCGTAGCATGCACGTATGGTGAACCGTTATGTGATGAAGTCGGAGCATGATTTATTTATTGAATGTCTTCCTTATGAGTGGCGGTCGGGGACGAGCGATGGTCTTTTCGTACCAATCTATCCCCCTAGGAGCATGCGTGTAGTACTTTGTTTCAATGACTAATAAATTTTTGCAATAAGTATGTGAGTTCTTTATGAGTAATGTTGAGTCCATGGATTATACGCACTCTCACCCTTCCATCATTGCTAGCCTCTCTAGTACTGCGCAACTTTCACCGGTACCATAAACCCACCATATATCTTCCTCAAAACAGCCACCATACCTACCTATCATGGCATTTCCATAGCCATTCCGAGATATATTGCCATGCAACTTTTATCATCATCATATACATGACTTGAGCATTTATTGTCATATTGCTTTGCATGATCGTAAGATAGCTAGCATGATGTTTTCATGGCTTGTCCGTTTTTGATGTCATTGCTATGCTAGATCATAGCACATCCCGGTACACCGCCGGAGGCATTCATATAGAGTCATACCTTGTTCTAGACATTGAGTTGTAATATTGAGTTGTAAGTAAATAAAAGTGTGATGATCATCATTATTAGAACATTGCCCCAGCGAGGAAAGGATGATGGAGACTATGATCCCCCCATAAGTCGGGATGAGACTCCGTACTTTACAAAAAAATAAAAGAGGCCAAAGAAGCCCAAATAAAAAACAAGGCCAAAGAAGCCCACCAAAAAAATAAAAATAATAAAAATAATAAAAAAATGAGAGAAAAAGAGAGAAGGGGCAGTGCTACTATCCTTTTTCCACACTTGTGCTTCAAAGTAGCACCATGTTCTTCATATAGAGAGTCTCTTGAGTTATCACTTTCATATACTAGTGGGAATTTTCACTATAGAACTTGGCTTGTATATTATGATGATGGGCTTCCTCAAACGCCCGAGGTCTTCATGAGCAAGCAAGTTGGATGCACACCAACTTAGTTTTCAGTATGAGCTTTCATACACTTATAGCTCTTAGTGCATCTGTTGCATGGCAATCCCTACTCACTCACATTGATATCTATTGATGGGCATCTCCATAGCCCGTTGATACGCCTAGTTGATGTGAGACTAGCTTCTCCTTTTTGTCTTCTCCACAACCACCATTCTATTCCACCTATAGTACTATGTCCATGGATCACGCTCATGTATTGTGTGAAAGTTGAAAAGGTTTGAGAACGTCAAAAGTATGAAACAATTGCTTGGCTTGTCATCGGGGTTGTGCATGATGTGAATATTTTGTGTGGTGAAGATGGAGCATAGCCAGATTAAATGATTTTGTAGGGATAACTTTCTTTGGCCATGTTATTTTGAAAAGACATGATTGCTTTATTAGTAGGCTTGAAGTATTATTGTTTTTATGTCAAATGATAGACTATTGCTTTGAATCACTCGTGTCTTAATATTCATGCCATGATTAGACATATGATCAAGATTATGCTAGGTAGCATTCCACATCAAAAATTATATTTTTTATCATTTACCTACTTGAGGACGAGCAGGAATTAAGCTTGGGGATGCTGATACGTCTCCGTCGTATCTATAATTTTTGATTGTTCCATGCCAATATTATTCAACTTTCATATACTTTTTGGCAACTTTTTATATTATTTTTGGGACTAACATATTGATCCAGTGCCCAGTGCCAGTTCCTGTCTGTTGCATGTTTTTGGTTTCGCAGAATATCCATATCAAACGGAGTCCAAACGGGATAAAAACAGACGGAGCTTATTTTTGGAAAATATGGAAAATTAGGAAGGAAAATCAACACGAACCAGTGCCCGAGGTGGTCACAAGGCAGGGGGCGCCCCCCCTTAGGGCGCGCCCCTACCCTCGTGAGCCACCGTAAGGCGGTTGACGCTCTTCTTTTGCCGCAAGAAAGCTAATATTCGGAAAAAATCACGGCGAAGGTTTCAGGCCAATCAGAGTTACGGATCTCCATATATATACGAAACGGTGAAACAGAGCCAGAAGAGATGCAGAACCAGAGAGAAATAGAGAGATAGATCCAATCTCGGAGGGGCTCTCGCCCCTCCCTTGCCATGGAGGCCAAGGACCAGAGGGTAAACCCTTCTCCTATCTAGGGAGGAGGTCAAGGAAGAAGAGGAAGAAGGGGGCCCCTCTCCCCCTCTCCTCCGGTGGCGCCGGAACGCCGCCGTGGCCATCATCATCATCACCGCGATCTACACCAACACCTCCGCCATCTTCACCAACGTCTCCATCACCTTCCCCCCTCTATCTACAGCGGTCCACTCTCCCGCAACCCGTTGTACCCTCTACTTGAACATGGTGCTTTATGCTTCATATTATTATCCAATGATGTGTTGCCATCCTATGATGTCTGAGTAGATTTTCATTGTCCTATCAGTGGTTGATGAATTGCTATGATTGATTTAATTTGCTTGTGGTTATGTTGCTGTCCTTTGGTGCCCATCATATGAGCACGCGCGTGGATCACACCATAGGGTTAGTTGTATGTTGATAGGACTATGTATTGGAGGGCAAGAGTGACAGAAGCTTCAACCTAGCATAGAAATTGATGCATACGGGATTGAAGGGGGGCCAATATATCTTAATGTTATGGTTGGGTTTTACCTTAATGAACATTAGTAGTTGCGGATGCTTGCTAATAGTTCCAATCATAAGTGCATAGAATTCCAAGTAAGGGATGACATGCTAGCAGTGGCCTCTCCCACATAAAACTTGCTATCGGTCTAGTAAAGTAGTCAATTGCTTAAGGGACAATTTCGCAACTCCTACCACCACTTTTCCACACTCGCTATATTTACTTTAGTTGCTTCTTTACCTTAGCAGCCCCTAGCTTTTATTTTCTCGCTCTTTATTTTCTTGCAAGCCTACCCAGAAACACCTACAAAGTACTTCTAGTTTCATACTTGTTCTAGGTAAAGCTAACGTCAAGCGTGCGTAGAGTTGTATCGGTGGTCGATAGAACTTGAGGGAATACTTGTTCTACCTTTAGCTCCTCGTTGGGTTCGACACTCTTACTTATCGAAAACTGTTGCGATCCTCTATACTTGTGGGTTACCACGCTCCATTTGTTCTGACTAGTTTGACCGGTATACATCCACACACGATTACTCATCTTGACTTTCAGAGCTACTGGACACACAACAAATATATATATTCATCAGTTGATCTACTTGTCAATTTTATTACGTCCATGCAACCTACACTCTAATAGGTAATGATAGGTCCTAATCCCACCTGAGTATGTGTAGATTGGGTTCATTTTCCCATGCTATGCTTCGGATTGGACGCAAAATTTCGGCAGCACCTCCCCACTGTTCTCCTGATACACGTCTCTGCAATAAACAGAGAGGATGTGTACCCGGAGAACAACAGGGGAGGCACTGACGAAATTTATGTGTCGGATCCGGAACAAAGCATATGGGAAAACGAACCCAATCTACACATACTCGGGCTGTCCATGGATAGCGTTGGACAATTCGAAAGAATCAAGGTTATAAATATGAAAATGCATGCATATTTATAACTATAACGCTTTCGAACAAGAGACACATATTGGTTACGCATACTTATGATTCAAGACACATATACAGCTAGCTATCAAGTTTCATCGGCACGAACACCGGAACAGAGCAAATAGTTAATGGGGGAGGAGGACATGTCATTTGTGCTCACCCACAAACGAAGGGGCAGAGCTCGTCAAACGCACAGCGAGGTCGTCGAACACCAAACCTCGCAACGATGAAACAACTGCACATTTAAATCTACCCGATCAACACAATTATATATATATATATATGATATTTTTCATAACAAAATCAAAAAATATATGAACTAACTAATAATTCACAAATATATGACCCCGTCGGCCTCTGGAAGGCCAAAGAACACCTTTTCGGGAGGTGTCGGGGGTCGGGGTGTCGTGTCGGTGTCGGGGTGCCGTGTCGGGGTCGGGCTGCTGTTTCGGGG
>NC_041392.1:179004073-179004720 GCF_002162155.2 Triticum dicoccoides
TGTCGGGCTCGGGATCGGGGTCGGGGTGTGTTGTCAGGGTGTCGGTTGGTCGGGGGTCGGTGTCGGGGTGTGGTGTCGGGGGTCAGTGTCGGGGTCTCATGCCGAGGTGTCGAGGTGTCGATCGGGTGTCGGGGGTCGGGTCATGGTCAGGGTCTCTTTTTTCCTTTTCTTCTTCTCTTCTTCTCCTCCTCTCCTCTTTCTTCTTCTTCTTCGTCTTCTTCTTCTCCTCCTCCTTGTCTCCTCTTTCTTCTTCTTCTTCTTCTTCTTCTTCTTCTTCTTCATCTTCTTCTTCTTCTTCTTATTCTTTCTTCTCCTCCTCCTCCTCCTCCTCCTCCTCTTCTTCTTCTTCTTCTTCTTCTTCCTCCCCCTTTCTACTTATTCTTCTTATTTTTTCATTAAACCTAAAACTAAACCTAAACAAAAAAATAAACTAAATAACCTAAACTAAATAACCTAAACTATTTAAACTAAATAACCTAAACTAATTAAACTAAATAACCTAAACTAACTAAACTGAAAAAACTTAAACTAAATAACCTAAACTAAACAGAAAAGAAAAACAGAAAATAAAACAGGGGCATAGGCTCACTGTGGGGGGGCGGCAACGGGTCGTGGAGGGGGCGACGATGGGGCGGCGACGAGGCAGG
>NC_041392.1:179004827-179092898 GCF_002162155.2 Triticum dicoccoides
GCTGGATGGCCGCGACGTGGCTGGCTGGTGTGGAAGGGTGGCGGGGGTGCGATGGACGTCGGGGCGCCGCAGGAGAGGGGTGTGGGGCGACGGGGCGAGGGGGCGGCGGGTGGCTGGTGGTCTCGTCGGGGAGAGAGAACAGGGAGAGAGAGAGAGGGAGGGAGGGGGCGGGGTGGGGATCCAGCCGTTAGTTAGGTTATCTCTTTGCCGTCCGCCCCCCTTTGCCATCCGCTTTTTTGCTCTTTGTCGTCCGCTGGCGGACGGCAAAGAGGGGGCCGTTATGTTTTTTTCTGAACAGCTCGTCAGTGGGGCCCACCTCCCTCTTTGCCGTCCGCCCGCTGACAGCAAAGATTCTTTGTCGTCCGTTCTTTGCAAGCTGACGACAAAGACATTCTTTGTCGTCCGCCAGCAGACGGCAAAGAATAGGCAGGCGGCAAATAAGCAGATTCCAGTAGTGTTTAGGAGGAAAAGACATGGGTTTCTGATCCCATGGTTCTCTTTCTTTACCGTGCTTCCTAGCAACGAAGTCTCTCTTATCATAATGTTGATTGTTTGATTGTGTGTTATCAAGATCAACAGCGGGTTCAATCTCTACATCATTGTCATTGCTAGGTTGAGAACCAACATGAACATCATCATTAACATTATCACTAGGTTCATGTTTATTACCAGATTGTGTTTCAGCATCAGAAATAGAAATATCACTGGGATTCTCAGGTGTGTCAACAACAGGTTCACTAGAAGCATGCAAAGTCCTATCATTTTTCCTTTTCTTCTTCTTAGAAGAACTAGATGCATCAACATTAGTTCTCTGAGAATCTTTCTCAATTCTCTTAGGGTGACCCTCAGGATACAAAGGTTCATGAGTCATTTTACCCCCTCTAGTCACAACTCTAACAACATTTTCATTTTTCTTATTATCTAATTCATTGAGGAAATCATTCCGAGCTTTAAGTACTTGTTCTACTTGAGTGGTAACCATAGAAGCATGTTTACTAATAAGTTTAAGTTCACCTTTAACTCTAGACATATAATCACTCAAGTGTTCAATCATATAAGAATTACGTTTCAATTGTCTACCAACATAAGCATTGAAGTTTTCTTGTTTAACAATAAAATTATCAAACTCATCCAAGCATTGGCTAGCAGACTTATTACGAGGAATATCACCTTCATCAAATCTATAGAGAAAATTTACCTTTACTACCTATGTCGGGTTATCAAGACCATGTATTTCTTCAATAGGTGGTAAATTCTTAACATCTTCAGCTTTAATACCTTTTTCTTTCATAGATTTCTTTGCCTCTTGCATATCTTCAGGTCTGAGAAATAGAATACCCCTTTTCTTCGGAGTTGGCTTAGGAGTTGGTTCAGGAAGTGTCCAATCATTTTCATTACTCAACATATTATTCAATAGCAATTCAGCTTGATCAACAGTTCTTTCCCTGAAAACACAACCAGCACAACTATCTAGATCGGTTAGTCCATTATAAAAGATATCAAGTATTTCATTTTTCTTGAGAGGATGATCAAGCAAAGCATTAAGTAATCAGAGAAGCCTCCCCCAAGTTTGTGGGAGACTCTCTTCTTCAATTTGCACAAAATTACATATCTCCCTTAAGGTAGCTTGTTTCTTATGAGCGGGGAAATATTTAGTAGAGAAGTAATAAATCATATCCTGGGGACTACGCACACAACCAGGATCAAGAGAATTAAACCATGTGTTTAGCATCACCCTTTAATGAGAACGGAAATAACTTAAGGATATAGTAGTAACAATTTTTCTCCTCATTAGTGAGCAGGGTGGCTATATCATTCAATTTAGTAAGATGTGCCACAACAGTTTCAGATTCATAGCCATAAAAAGGATCAGATTCAACCAAAGTAATTAACTCAGGGTCGACAGAGAAATCATAATCCTTATCGTAAATACAGATGGGTGAAGTAGCAAAAGCAGGGTCATATTTCATTCTAGCATTCAAAGATTTTTCTTTCAGCTTAGCTAACAGTTTCTTAAGATCATATCTATCATTGCAAGCTAAAAAGTCTCTAGCAGTTTCTTCATCCATAACATAGCCCTCAGGAACAACAAGCAATTCATATCTAGGGGGAGAATCTTCATCATCACTTTCATCAATATTATCAATTTCAATAATTTCATTCTCTCTAACCCTAGCAAGTTGTTCATCAAGAAATTCACCTAATGGCACAGTATTATCAAGCATAGAAGTAGTTTCATCATAAGTATCATGCAGAAGTGGCATCATCAATAACATGTGACATATCAGAATAAATAGCAAGAGTGGGTGTCGCAAGTTTACTCAAAACATAAGGTGAATCTAGTGCAGAGCTAGATGGCAGTTCCTTACCTCCCCTCGGAGTTTAGGGATAAATCTTGGTTCTTTCATCTTTCAAGTTCTTCATAGTGATCAACAGATATAAATCCCAAGTGACTCAAAGAATAGAGCTATGCTCCCCGGCAACGGCGCCAGAAAATAGTCTTGATAACCCACAAGTATAGGGGATCGCAACAGTTTTTGAGGGTAGAGTATTCAACCCAAATTTATTGAGATACAAGGGGAGCCAAAGAATATTCTCAAGTATTAACAGTTGAGTTGTCAATTCAACTGTACCTGAAAGACTTAATATCTGCAACAAAGTATTTGGTAGCAAAGTAATATGGAAGTAACGGTAATGGTGGCGTATTGGTTTTGTAGTGATTGTAACAGTGGCAATGAAGAAGTAACTAAGCAAAGATCAATATGTGAAAAGCTCGTAGGCAATGGATCAGTGATGGATAATTATGTCGGATGTGATTCCTCATGCAACAGTTATAACATAGGGTGACACAGAACTAGCTCCAGTTCATCAATGTAATGTAGGCATGTATTCCGAATATAGTCACACGTGCTTATGGGAAAGAACTTGCATGACATCTTTTGTCCTACCCTCCTGTGGCAGCGGGGTCCTATTGGAAACTAAGGGATATTAAGGCCTCCTTTTAATAGAGTACCGGACCAAAGCATTAACACTTAGTGAATACATGAACTCCTCAAACTATAGTCATCACTGGGAGTGGTCCCGATTATTGTCACTTCGGGGTTACCGGATCATAACACATAGTAGGTGATTATTGGCTTGCAAAATAGGATCAAGAACTCACATATATTCATGGAAACATAATAGGTTCAGATCTGAAATCATGGCACTCGGGCCCTAGTGATAAGCATTAAGCATAGCAAAGTCATAGCACCATCAATCTCAGAACATAACGGATACTAGAGATCAAACCCTAACAAAACTAACTCAATTACATGATAAATCTCATCCAACCCATCACCGTCCAGCAAGCCTATGATGGAATTACTCAAGCTCGGCGGTGAGCATTATGAAATTGGTGATGGAGGAAGGCTGATGATGACGATGGCGACGGACTCCCCTCTCTGGAGCCCCGAACGGACTCCACAATCAGCCCTCCCGAGAGAGATTAGGGCTTGGCGGCGGCTCTATATCGTAAAACGTGATGAATCCTTCTCTCTGATTTTTTCCTCCCCGAACGTGAATATATAGAGTTGGAGTTGAGGTCGGCGGAGCATCAGGGGGCCCACGAGACAGGGGCACGCCCCAGGGGGTGGGCGCGCCCCCCACCCTCGTGGATAGGGTGTGGGCCCCCTGAAGTTGATTCTTTTGCTAGTATTTTTATATATTCCAAAAATATTCTCCGTGAAGTTTCAGGTCATTCCGAGAACTTTTATTTCTGCATAAAAATAACACCATGGCAATTCTACTGAAAACAGTGTCAGTCCGGGTTAGTTCCATTCAAGTCATGCAAGTTAGAGTCCAAAATAAGGTCAAAAGTGTTTGTAAAAGTAGATACGATGGAGACGTATCATTGTTGCCAAGCACCGGACCTATATCGAAGAGACCATATCGGATGCCCGCAAATGATCTGGAGGAAATCAAGAAGCAGATTAAGGAGTTAATGGAAAAAGGTTATATCCGACCAAGTTCATCACCGTGGGGAGCCCCAGTGCTCTTAGTTGAGAAGAAGGATGGATCTTTGAGAATGGTTGTTGATTATCGGGCATTGAATGAAGTGACGATCGAGAACAAGTACCCAATACCGATGATCAATGATTTGTTTGACCAGTTGCAGGGAGATAAAGTATTCTCCAAGATCGATCTTCAATGAGGATACCACCAGTTGAAGATCTGAGAACAGGATATACCTAAGATAGCTTTTACCACAAGGTATGGGCTATATGAGTACACAGTCATGTCTTTTGGATTGACTAACGCCTCTGCCTATTTTATGAGTGCGATGAACAAGGTGTTCATGGATTTTTTGGATAAGTTTGTTGTGGTGTTCATTGATGATATATTGGTGTACTCGAAGAATGAAGAGGGGCACAAGGAGCATTTGCGCTTAGTTCTCGAGAAGCTCAGGGAACATCATCTATACGCCAAGTTCAGCAAATGTGAGTTTTGGTTGAAGGAAGTCGGATTTGTTGGACATGTTATATCAGGAGAAGGTATAGCAGTAGACCCTACCAAGGTTCAATCTGTCACTGAGTGGTTGGCACCCACCTCAGTAGGAGAGATCCGCATTTTTCTGGGACTCGCAGGATATTATAGGAGGTTCATTGAGAATTTTTCAAAAATTGCGAAACCCATAATGGAGTTGTTGAAGGACACCAAATTCAAATGGACTGAGGAATGTGAGGCTAGTTTTCAGGAGTTGAAGAAACGTTTGGTTACATCCCTAGTGCTGATTCTTCCGGATATACGCAAGGATTTCCAAGTTTACCGTGATGCTTCTCGCTTGGGACTCAGAGGTGTACTTATGCAAGATGGAAGAGTTGTTTCATATGCCTCACGACAGCTTCGACCTCATGAGTTGAATTATGCCACGCATGATTTGGAGTTAGCAGCCGTAGTGCATGCGCTCAAGACCTAGAGACGTTTTCTTATTGGAAGCCGTTGTGATGTGTACACAGATCACAAGAGTTTAAAGTACATTTTCACACAGAAGGAGTTGAATCTCAGGCAGAGGAGATGGTTGGAGCTAATAAATGATTATGATATGAAGCTACATTATCATCCAGGAAAGGCCAATGTCGTAGCAGATGCTTTGAGTCGCAAGAGTTGTGTCAATACCCTCGTAACCAGAGGATTACCACAGGAGTTAGTCGATGATCTCAAGGAACTTCATTTGGAAATAGTTCCAAGAGGTTTTGTTGCAACAATGGAGGTTCAGTCCACATTATTGGGAAAGATTCGAGAAGCTCAGGAGGATGATAAAGAAATTGTTGAGATAAAGAAGAAGATTAGCAAAGGAAAAGCCAAGGGTTTTCATGAGGATGAGCACGAAACTTTATGGTTTGAAGATCGTATATATGTGCCCAATAATGCGGAGATCAGGAAGTTAATACTTCAGGAAGCCCATGACTCGCCATACTCGATTCACCCCGGAAACACCAAGATGTATTTGGATTTGAAGGAACGTTTCTGGTGGACAGGTATGAAGAAGGATACTGCTGAGTATGTAGCAGTATGTGATGTATGTCAGAGAGTGAAGGTAGAACATCAGAAGCCAGCAGGGTTACTACAGCCTATGCCGATACCCGAATGGAAGTGGGATAAACTTGGCATGGATTTCATCACCGGATTACCCAGGACCCGATCAAGATATGACTCCATCTGGGTAGTAGTAGTAGATCGCTTGACAAAAGTGGCTCACTTTACCCCCGTGAAAATCACTTATACGAGTGCGAAGTTGGCCAAGATATACATGACCAGGATCGTATGCCTGCATGGAGTTCCGAGGACCATCGTATCAGATAGAGGAACACAGTTTACTTCGAAGTTTTGGAATCAGTTACACCAGACTTTGGGTACCAGGCTAGAGTTCAGTACAGCCTTTCATTCGCAGACAGATGGACAGACCGAGAGAATTAATCAAATTCTGGAGGATATGTTGAGAGCTTGTGCACTAGATTATGGATCTAGTTGGGATGATAACTTGCCCTACGCAGAGTTCTCATACAACAACAGCTACCAGGCTAGTTTGAAGATGGCCCCTTTCGAAGCTTTGTATGAAAGAAGGTGCAGGACACCATTAATGTGGGATGAAGTCGGAAACCGTTAGTTGTTTGGGCCAGATTTAATTAAGGAGTCTGAAGAGAAGGTTAAGTTGATTTGTGATAGACTGAAAGTAGCTCAGTCCAGAAAAAAGAGTTATGCCAATACTAAATGCAAGGAGGTAGTCTACGAAGCCGGAGACAGAGCATATATTCGTGTGTCACCGCTTCGAGGAGTTAAACGATTTGGAGTTAAGGGAAAATTAGCCCCGAGATTTGTAGGACCATACCGAGTTTGGAATGTATGGGAGAAGTGGCCTACAAGCTGGAGTTACCAGAAGGATTGTCAAGAGTTCATGATGTGTTTCACGTTTCCCAGTTGAAGAAGTGCCATGCTGAAATGGCCGATATTCCTCTAAGAGATACAGTGCCCCTGGAAGCAATTCAATTGGAAAGTGACCTAATCTACGAGGAGAAACCCATCAAGATTCTCGAGTTTGCCAGCCGAGTTACACGCAACAAGGTTACCAAGTTTTGCAAAGTTCAGTGAAGCCACCATACTGAGGAAGAAGCCACCTGGGAGCGAGAAGAAGACCTACGGAAAGGCCACCCGCACCTATTTTCTAGCCAACCGAATCTCGAGGACGAGATTCATCTTAAGGGGGGTTGGTTTGTAACATCCCAATTTTCAATTTCGATGTTATACATAGGTCATCATATACATATCATATTTTATTTGCATTTTGGTTGTGATCCTAGAAATCTTAAGCAACTCAATGACCCAAGGAGAGAGCTGGGGATTTCACAAACTTTCATATTTGAATTTTTTTCTCAAATTTGAAAAGAGGATCAAATTAATTTTAATATTTTCTCTCTAATTATTTCCAATAATAAAAATAGAAAAGAGAAGATAAAACAACTTCTTAAATAAGAGAGGAATATTGGAGAAGAAATTTTAAAATCAAATTATTATTTTATTTGTATTTTATTTTCTATTTTATTAGAAAAAATATGCATTTTTGAAAATTGCATTTTAGGCCAGAAAAATGTTCATCTTGTCCTAAACATTAGGTTTGGATGGTAAAAATTGTTTCTGGTATTTTAGGATTTTTCTTTCGGGCGAATTTTAAAAAAAAAATTCTTCGCCCGACTGGGCCGAAGGCCCAGCCGATCCGGCCCGCTACCGCCGCCGCCTTCCCGCGCCGGGACGGAGTCCCGCTCCCGCACGCCTCACCGGAGTCCGGACCGGACTCCGTGTCCGCCGCCGCCTCATGCCCCTTCTCCAAGCCGGGCTGACCCCCCCTCGCGCCGCCTCGCCGAACCCGCCGAAGCCGCACAGGATCTCGCCGCCGTTTTTTTCGAAAACCGGTAAAAACCACAAAAAACCGCTCGGTTTTCTTTTATTTTTCGGTTTAGGTTAGATCGATTTTTCTTTATTTTAGTTCGTTAATTAACAAACGTTCATTGGTTAGTTTTTGTTAACGAATGAATTCGTTCGTTTAGTTCTGTTAGCGAACATTCGTTCTTTAGGTTTTTCTTATAATTTTAATATTTTCGGCCAGGGACCTATCCACGAATACTTTTATCACAGATTAGTCCCTAATCTTCAAACCCCCGCTACTTTCTGCTTGTTTGTCTAAATCTAGTGAAACCAACGCCAAAATCTTCGTTTCATTCCCCTCTTTCCAGATAATCAACTTGAACATGATTTTGACAAAATTAAAATTTGGTTTTAAGCAGATTTGAATTCGAATTTCTTTTGATCGCAGTTTGAGTTTGTAGCTCCGATTCGATTGATTCTTTTTGCAAATCAAAGCTCTTCAGTTGAACTTTCAGTTTGGAACTTTTCCCTTGAGTTTTACCTTTGCATATTATGCTTGAGTGCTTATGTGTGCTATTGTTTGTTTACGATAAAGTTTCTGGAGTGCGAAGCATGCTACTACGAATCATTAGGGTTTTTAGATCGTCAGCAAGGCAAGTAAAACTTTGATCATATCCCTTTGTTACCCAGTTTTATGCATTAGTTTCAACCCTCAAACATTGCATGAGTAGGTTTGATAACATGTGGGTATTGGGAAGTAGTTGACGAGGTAGCACCTAATGTCTTATATCAAACCCTGGGTACTTTCTACATATGCTTATATTGCTATGCTATGCTCGTAGTTTGGTTGAGAGAATTCATGAAAGATGTGAGAGATTATTGTTAACTAAGGTTTAACTTAAGGTGGCTACTTTAATACACATCTGGGTGGATTGGTTTGTGGGCACCTGGGGAATCCAGTGTTGTCCAAGGGGATCCCGGGGAATCCATGTGATCATCCTATGGTTTGCCACCCAAACTCAAATGGATCATTATGTTATTCATGCTGGAAACTTCCGTGTGCAGCACAAGCCATTATGGGTTCTGGCATAGTTGAGTATGTTGTGTGACCTCTTACAGTGGTAGACTAGCAGATGTAGGGGATGTAGGTGGTACTATCTACCCGTCGTAACGAGCTAATGCTTCTGAAAGACCGTGTCTCGGTCATCCGTTTCTCAAACACCATGTAGTGCGAGAAATTCAATAGAGGAGATCGAGTCTTGTGGGGAAAAGTGCGCAAACCTTTGCAGAGTGTATAAACTAATCATGATTAGCCGTGTCCCCGGTTATGGATATCTTGAGTATCTGGTGCTTCAATTATTATGTTGATCTCATCACTTTACTTAATTAATTTGTTGGGTTATTGATTATTAATTTGGGATTAAGATGGGGTTACTATTTTTAATGTTTTCAACAAACTTTGTAGTTAAATAAAATATATTCGTTTGTTGTAGGGAAAAAATAGCTTTCTGCAAATGATAACCATACAACCTCCACCTGCCATATATGCATGTAGTGATAGTTGTTTTCTGTTCATTGCTCTATAGTGTTATTTTGCCAGCATATTCCATGTGCTGACCTACACAGGCTGCAATGTATTATGTAACAGAGTTTTCAGACGAAGAGTAAGGTGCGCTAGATCGTTGTCATACACTCAGCTATGTCGTTGGAGTTGATGGACTCATTTACTCCCTCCGATCCTTTTTACTCTGCATATTAGGTTTGTTTGAAGTTAATCTCATCCAACTTTGACCAAGTTTATATAAAAATTATAGACATTCACATAACAACACCAATATCATTAGATTCATCTTGAAATATATTTTCATATTATATTTATTAGATATTATAGATGCTAATAATTTCTAATATAAAGTTGGTCAAACTTAGCAAAGTTTGACTTTTGGCAAATCCAATGTGCAGAGTAAAAAGGACTGGAGGGAGTACCTTCGAAGCTTCCGATGTTATCTTATTTAGATGGCCTTCAGTCATATTATTGTAATAAGTTCTCTTTTGAGACATTTGATGTAATAAATGTGTGATTGAACTCTATTATAGATTCTCGAGTACTGTGTGTGTCAGTATTACCGATCCAGGAATGCCACTTATGTACAGAGATTTGACTGTCTGAGGCCGGATCGCTACAAAAACCGGCCAAACAAACTAAAAAAGGAAACTAGACGGGGAAGGTGTTTTGAAATTTTTAGCGTTATATTTGACATAGAAGTAAGCAGGCACAATAGGTTGTTACTGCGGGTGATTGTAAACTATGAGGTCCGGAGTTTGAAACTCACATCACGCACACATTTTTTGAAGGTTAAACTATGAGTTCCGGAGTTTGAAGCCTATAACCGGTGTTGAGGGTGCCAAATAGGAGGAGTTGGGAGCCACGTTATCCATTTCTTGGGCATTCCATATTTGACGCTTGAGGCGCCGTTGCTATTGTTTTTGCAGACGAGCTTTCTTTTATTCTTTTATGTTGTTAAAACCCCAAAAACTGCACGCACGCCTTCGAAGTGATCCGAACTGGCGAACTCCTGGTCATTTGTAGGCCGCACTAACTACCCCACCGTCCTCAATTCATGTGCTTAGATGTATATTCTTCATTCTTTTCTTCTTACGTCTTTCTTTTTTTCTATTTCTTTTTTCTTTTCCTGTTTTACCTTTTTATTCGAAATGGTTTTGTTCAGTTTTATTATTTTATCTTTTTTTCGTTTTAAGTTGAATGAACTTTTTTTTAAAATTGATGATTTTTTAAAAAAAATTGAAGATCTTTTTTCAAAATAAATGTTTTTTTCAAAATTGATGAACTTTTTTCAAAACTAATGAACTCTTTTAAAATTGATGATTTTTTAAATGATGAACTTCTTTTTAAATTCGGTGAACATTTTCCAAATTCAATGATTTTCTTTCAAATTTGAAGATTTTTTTTTCAAATTTGATGAACTTTTTTTTGAAATTCAAGGTTTTTTTAAATTGATGAAACTCCTTTTTAATTTGTGAACTTTTCTTAGAAAATGATGAATTTTATCTAAATCAATGAAGTTATTCAAATTCATGATTTTTGAAATAATTCAGAAAACTAAGTGATACAGTACACATGCAATAAATAGCGCGGCCGCATGTTCTTATATTGTTGGCGCTTTTATCATTCACTATAGTTGGTTATGCACACTTCTACGTGAAGACAATGGCTTGTTTTTTAGCTCTTATGAGTTCTGTGTAGCGTGTTCGTGGGCCGGCCCAACTGGGCGCTGCTTTGAGTAGCAAGTTATAAGGCCGAAATCACTAATTGACCACTCCCGTCTCCTTGGGTTGTGACAAAGTGGCGTGCTGCATGTGCATCATTTGCCGCAACTTGAGAGTTTTTCGTTTTTCGTAGATTCATTTATTCAAAATATTTTATCTCTTAAATCGTGTGTCCAAATCTTGAACCGTTTTCATCGTTGGATTCCCCGCGTTGAGATCTTCAAAACTAGATTCCATGTTGATAGATTTTGACGGATTTTTTCTACAAAAAACTGGACGAAAAAACTGAACCGGAAGCACTGTTTGTTCCCTTTCCAAAAGAGGCACGGTCGTGCCTCTTGCGAAAGCACAATCGTGCCTCTCGCGCAAGCAAAACCGTGCAACTCGCGGAAGAAAAAAAAATAGAAAACACGCCTTTTTTCGTTTTCGAGAATCACGACTAAAAAAAACCATGCCTTTCGCGGAAGAAAAAAAATAGATTAACACATTTTTTTTGTTTCCAAGAGACACGACTGTGCATCTCGCGGAAGAAAAAAAATGCATTTTTTCCATTTTCTGAGAAGCATGTTTGTGCCTCTCGTAAAAACAAAGCCGTGCCATTCACGGAAGCAAAATCATGCCTCTCGCGATAGCAAAAACATGCATTTTTCATGAAATATTTATTTTTTCAATTTATTTTTTTGTCCAAAAGTTAAGGAAGACTGATGAAAAAGCAAAAAGCCAAAAAAATCTAGAAAACCCGTTTAAAAATCCAAAAACATGTGAAAGAAAAACAAAAATCCAGAAGAAACGCCCAGAGCGCGACATGTGGCGGCAGCCGAGAGCGCGCCAAATGACGCGCTCTCAGCCTACCCACAAATGATCGTTGAGAGGCTTTCGAAGAAGCGCTCGTCAACTAGTTGCTTTTTATATGGCGCCTAATAGGAGGTCCCATTTTTCTTAGTCTAGCCACGTTAACCAAATGAACGCAATCCATAGCCTTTTTTTTTCTTTTTCTTTTAGGCAAACGCAATCCAGAGCCGAGTAGCACCATCCCAGATAAAATAGACTATCAGCCCATGAGCAAAACAAGCCCAATCACTCTCATTACCCCTTTCCTGCCGCCACCGCCGCCGCTGAAGGGCGTTCATGGCGCGGTGGTCGTCTCCGAAGGACCCGGCTCTGGAGGCGGCCCTCCGCCGCAACCGGCGCTGGATCGTGAACAACCAGATCAAGCGTCTCCTCCTCCGCTTCCCGTCCCGCTCCGCCCCCGTCCGCCTCCTCCAGTCCCGCTTCAAGACGCTCGACCTCCTCGGCCGCGCCGCCAACTGGCTCCGCAAGTATCCCTCCTGCTTCGAGCTCTTCACCGGCGAAGGCCCGGCCGGGAGCGGCGGGGAGCTCTGCTTCGGCTTCACCAAGCGGATGGCGGAGCTCGTCGACGCCGAGGAGGCCGCCGTCACCGCGTCCGAGCCGGCCATGGCCGACCGCCTCGCGCGCGTCCTCATGCTCACCCGCGGGCGCCGCCTCCCCGTCTCCAAGCTCGCCGCGCTGCGCGGCCCGCTCGGCCTCCCCGACGACTACCTTCTCCGCATCCTCCCCGCCCACACCGATCTCTTCCGCCTCGCCAACCCGTACCCTCACCGCCGCAATGCCGCAGAGCTGGAGCTGCTCCGGTGGGTCCCTTCCCGCACGGTCTCTGCCATCGAGGCCGCTGCCTCGGCGAGCAACTCCCTCCCGCGGTTCACCTGCTCGTTGCCGTCCTCTTGGGCCAAGTCCCACGACAAGATGGAGGACTTCAACGCCACACCCTACATTTCGCCCTACTCGGAGGACGGGGCAGTGCCTGGCACAGACGCACAGGCTGAGAAGCGTGCCGTGGCTGTGGTTCACGAGCTTCTTTCGCTCACCTTGTGGAAGAAGATTTCGGTTATGAAGCTAGAGCACTTCAGATGGGAGTTTGGGCTGCCAGAAGACACAGCTAGGATGCTGCTCCGGCATTCTTGCCTCTTCTATGTGTCGAATCGGTATAAGATTCACACGGCGGTGCTCCGTGAGGGTTACGAGGGGTCTGAGCTGAGGGTGAAGGATCGAGTGGTGGCAGCAAAGGATAGACTCGGGGAACTGATGCAGGAGGGTCTGCACGAATTTAATCAGCGTCGACGTGCTGTGAATTTGGAGAAGAAGAGGAGGAAAGGTGAAGTTGATGTGAAGAAGGAAGAAGAGGAGCTCGAAGATGAGGCAGGGGCACTGTTGGATAGTGCGGAGAAGAGGGAGGAAAGACGGAGGTTTTACAAGGTGTTGTTTGGTGATGATAACCGGTGATTTGTGTATGTAAGCCTGATGCCCCTCTAGACAAATTGTTGAACGGATGATGATATCTTGTGATACACTAAAGCAATAAGAGTGACACTGCTATGAAGAGACGACACATCTATCTGCACATGGAAATTGTTTGGGTTGTTGTCTCGCTTGCTGGTCAAAGAGAATTGATTTCCAACCTGCTAGTTTTTCTTTTCAGGACATGTAATTGGAGAACTGCAGGAATACCAGCCAGCCAGGCAGTTTGATCTTTTTGTAGATTATAGCATGCCCCTTCAGGATAAAAGCAATCACATATGGATTCTCCTAAATGAATAAATGGTGGAATTCTGGTGTAAAAGGGGTCCTTATCAAGGAAACCAAACATATGGATGCAATCAATGTGTGTGAGAAAGATCGACAGATCTGCAGAACTTGCAAGTGAAATGCCAATGCACACTGGTCTTATATTGTCAGAGAGAACAGAAATCATGAGCAGCAAATGCTGCATGCAAGCATGTGCAATTGACTATCTACAAAAGAGAGCACTGCGATTTTGGTGGATATTTGCGCACAGTTGGAGTTATAGCCTTCTTGTATAGCAAATATGATCATCCCCAGAAATGGAACTTTGATGAGAATGATTTTAGGTACACACCTTTTTCCTGTTTTTTTAGGAAAATGTTTTGTTATAGTTGAACTTCTGTGTGTTGGCATTTCAGTTATGAGGTTTTATAGATGGCAACCTTAAAAAAATTCATTCATGTCCTGTCTAGTCATTGTTATCACAAAATTCTTTAGTTAATCATTTAAATTCTACTGGGATGATGCTTTGTCCTCACGTAAGCACTTATTTGCTTATGCCAGTTTGGCACTGAGTGGTGGATTACTGGACTAATGACTCGTTGCATTTTGAAATGAGTAGTATATTTCTATGTAACAGTCCATGGGCCTGTATAACCAATTAACAGCTTGCTCAACGAGTAGCAAGTTATATACTATATGTTGCCTGCTGATGTTGGGGTATAAGTAAAAGTAAGAAAATTAAACCTAAACAGAAGGATACATAAAAGGAGCTTTAACAACTTGATAACCATATGTGGCAAGGATATAAGCCTGCCTTTATGTTTGAAGAGCATAGGGAAGTGGGAATCAATGGAAAGCTATTGAAGAGAAGTGCCAACCATCACAAGCACCAAATTCTGGATTTATTCATGGTCTAAAAGCACATCCATCCCTTGTTTTTCTGGTGCTGCCATGCCTTCCGTTATCTTGTTGCTACCTTCCCATCCTGCAAATGTGATGTAAATCATAGTTTAGTATTTTTAGTCATTAAAGCTTGTGTTGTGAACATGCATGTTTTGTTTTATATTTTGTTTCAGCAAGGAGAGATACCTTTGGACATGTTGAAGCCACGATTTTCCAGCTGCTTGTACTCTTGGCATAGTGCGCAACTCTCACAGCACATGTGAACAAAGCAGTCCATGCAGGGTGATCCTTGGAAGTTGTACTGTGCCCACATTGAGGAACGTTTGGTACAAGAATACAACCAGTTGCAGCCTATGGATCCTAGCAAAACATACAGGGTCCCATGCATGCAGCATGCTGGAAACAAGGGGAGTTAGCCAACAAGATGTATGTTTTTATGCTTGATCCCAAGCGCAAATTGTAATTGAAGCACATTCATCCTGAGCCTCTGTCCACAACCTCAGCAATGCGACCAAATGTAATGCAAGGGCACCAACAAGTCAAGCAACCTGCAGCATTAGCCACAAAAATGAAGCATCAGGATGTAAGTGAAATGCACTCTTATAAATCCCCCAATGTATAAGCCATAAGGACTTGTGAGAAGAGCATGAAAGATAGTTCTCCATACAGGTGCCGCAATCTCCAAAGCAGTCACAAAGCCCAACCGACCACTTCCCTGACATGCTGCTGATTTCTTGTGGTTGTGATCTGTGGAATATGGAAATAGATGGTGTGTAGCTGTGCCTTTGCGAGCAAGAATACCTTGATCCCGTTGGTATTTATAAACTAGCAACAACATGGTATCAGTGCCTGTTTGCACAAGTATCTGCTCATAGTAGATTCCAGTGCATCATTTTTGTTGTCTCATGGGCTTTCTGCTTTCTTCTTGCACTTTAATGTTGTATGTTGTGTTTACAGGTTTTGCTGTAAATTAGCGTTTTTAGTCACATCATGTTCACTTGGCTTGTTCTGTTTGATTGCTCCTTCGGGAAATCTTATGCTCAGTTAGCATCTGGCAGCTATTTGGAGTTTCCAGTTCTGGTTGTAGCATAGACCCCTTTTGTTCTTTTGCATCATTCATTACTTGGCAAGTAATAGCTGCTATGATGATTGGACTTCGTGGGCTGACGATGATCACGATGATTGGAATCCAGTCTCACTATGTTTTCAGTTTCATTAGTCGCGCAACACCTGATTGAAGCTATGGAAAATGTCACTGCAGTCCTCTTTCTGAGGCTTTTCAATGTAAATTCAAGTTGGATAAGATCTTCTGCTTCCGAGATTTCCTTGAGGAGCTCATACTGTACCCTTAATAAAAGCCCCAAATTTCGGTTGCTGTTTTCTAGTTTCTTAATCGCCTCCAGTTCTGTGCTCGCTTTGGGTTTTGTCCATTTGTATTTGGGAGGCATTATCTGGCTCTGCTATCTGTACTGTACAAATTATATAACCTACAGCTAGCTAAGATATTGACCAATTTGCACAGTTATGTGGAGATCATTTGTCATACACCGTGAAGTACCGTTGTTGGTGTGCCAGGGTTTGCTCTTGCAAGTCTTGAGCTAAAGAATTTGCTGATCTGTCCCAAACTGATTGGCTACAGGACAGGCTATGGCGCAGTCAATGTACAAGGACTACATCATGCATGCATGACATTGACAATATGGTCCATATTCTGGTTTGATTTTTACCTTTTTTCCCTGTGGTTTAATCTTTCCTAGGACAATGTTTCGTGTGGCTGAACTATCTCTTGTGTGAATTTTTGCCATCTCGACTATGAGCTTCTGCAGATGTCAGAACCTTTTCAACCTTTCTTGCTTGTTCTATAGCCTTTTTTAACATAATTTTTTCTTCAATCATCTTAAGCATACAAGATATCCAATCTTCAAGTATTATATTTCATATCCAGTTCGGTGGTCAGTACCAAGTCAAGAGACTCATAGCTTTACAAATTGAGCAGTACATTTTAGTTCATATGCCACTAAACTTCAGTATGGTCTACAACCATATAATGCTCGACTGTCATCAAGACGTCAAGTAACAGATCACATAATATATGTTGCCTGCTGGTGTGAGAAAACATAAATGAAAGTAAGAAATTGAACCAAAATCACATGGACAGATAAAAGGATATTTAAGAACTTGGTTACCAAATGGAGCAAGTCATATAAGCCCGCCTTTATTATCCCTTTGGATGTTGGAGAACATCGCGTAGCAAAAATTAACAGAAAACAGTAGAGCCAATCATCATATTCATAGCCATCAAATCATGGACATGTTCTAGAAGCACATCGCTTGCTTCACTGGTGCTTTCATGCCTTGCACACACCCCACAAACTTGTTGCTACCTTTCCATCCTGCAAATGAAAATGGTGTAGAGCATGATTTAGTCATGATTATTTCTTCTTTGTTAACATTAATACTCATGATTATGCTTTCTTTCAGTAAGACGCAGAGACCTTTGGCCATGTTGAAGCCGCGATTTTCCAGCTCCCTGTACTCTTGGCATAGCGCGCAACTCGGATAGTGGAGGTGGACTTACCAGTCCATGAAGGGCCATTCTTGCAAGTTATATTGAGACCGCATCGCCGAGCGTTTGGGAAAAGAATACAACCAGTGGCAGCATAAGAGCGACAGGCAAACATACAGGGTCCCACTCATGCAGCATGCTGAAAACGAGGAGAGTCAGCCGAGAAGGTCGATGATTTTTATGCTTCAAACCAAGCACAAATTCTAAGAGAAACACCTACATGTGGAGCCTTTGTCTGCAATCTCAGCAATGCGGCCAAAGGTAACACAGGGGCACCAGCAAGTCAAGCAACCTGCAATGTTAGGAAATATAATGATACACAAATGAGTACTGCAAATGGGGTAAATAATCCAGTCCCCCAGTACTTTGCATGCTGCTTTACAAAACCCATGTATAAGAGGCACAAGAAGAACAAAAAAAGGCTAGCTCTGCATACAGATGTCAAAATCGTCAAGGCAGTCGAAAAGCCCAACTGACCTCTCCGCAACCATGGTACTAGTTAGTTTGGTAGATTGTGAATTTGTAACCTATGGAGTTCGGAATAGCGTGGTGTGCAGCTGTGCCTTTGTGAGCAACCAATGTTTATATACTAGTAGTAATGGTGCAGTACTAGTTAGAAGATATGAAAAGGTCAATTGATTCAACCGACTCCAGTGCAGAAATTTCTTTCTTGTTTTTATCAGTTTTCTCTTGCAATCTGCACCGGTTGTTGTTCGCTAATGCTGTGTTTACAGGTTTGGCTTTGGATTGGTCTTCCCAAGGACACCGTGTTCAATTGGCATGTTCTGCTTTGGATCAATCTTTTGGAAATCCCATGCTGAATCAGCATATGTCAGCACTTTGGAGCTTCCAGCTTTGGTGGTAATTTCCATGCTGTATCGTCGTTTTCCTTATGTATGAAATCAGCCTGATAGTAAAATACTGATGATAATCACCATGTCGATCTCGGTCTAAAATGGGGGAACCATGCCTGGTGATACGCTTGTAAAAGTGTTGGTCATAACTTCTCCCTGTCCAAGCCTACAGATAGCTAAGTAATTAACGAATATTGCACAGTTATTATGTGGAGATCCAATATCATATACTGTAAAGTCCCCTCGGTGTGCCAGGGCTTGCTCTTAAAGTTTTGAGATGAGGAATTCGCTGATCTGGCCCGAACTGATTGGCTACAGGACTAGAGGGTACCATGAAGTCAACGTAAAATGACTACACCATGCATGCAACATGGTCCATATTCCGGTTTGATTTCTTTTTGCCCTGTGGTTTATATCTTTCTTAGGACAACGTTTCATGTTTCATGCGGCTGAACTACCTCTCGTGTGATTTCTTTTGCCATCGCAATTATGAGCATCTGTATATGTCCAATCTTTCTTGAAATTTCTTGCTTGTTGTGTAGTTTTTTGTTATCATATTTTTCTTCAATCATCTTAAGCATACAGGATGCCCCATATTTATTCCCCATGCCAGTTCGGCAGTCAGTATTGAGTCAAGAGATTCATAGCTTTACAGCTTGAGCACTGCATTTTAGTTCACAGGCCACTAACTTCAGTACAGTCTACAACCATATAATGCTTCTCAAGTGACAGATCATAAATGGAAGTACGAAAACTGAATCAAAATCACAAGGACAGATAAAAGGAGATTTAACAACTTGATTACCAAATGGAGCAAGTCACTAGGCCTGCCTTTATTTCCCCTTTGAATGTTGTAGAACATCATCAAATGAAAATTAACAGAGAACAGGAGAGCTAAGAGCATCATTTTATAGACATGTTCTAGAAACACATCCCTTGCTTCCCAGGTGCTTTCATGCCTTGCACACACCCCACCATCTTGTTGCTACCTTCCCATCCTGCAAATGTAATGATTTAGTCATGATTACTTTGCCTTTGTGAAACCGCATGAATTTTCTTGACTATGCATTCTTTCAGTAAGACGCAGCGACCTTTGGCCATGTTGAAGCCACGGTTTTCCATCTCCTTGTACTCTTGGCATAGCGCGCAACTCTCACAGAAGAAGTGGACACAGCAGTCCATGCAGGGCGATGCTTTCAAGTTGTATCGCGACCGCATCGCCGAGCGTTTGGTACAAGAATACAACCAGTTGTAGCCTACGCAAGCCAGGCAAACATACAGGGTCCCATTTCATGCAGCATGCTGAAAACAAGGAGACTCAGCCACAAAGATCGATGATTTTTATGCTTCAACCCAAGCGCGAATTCTAAGTGAAACACCTACATGGGGAGCCTTTGTCCACAATCCCAGCAAGACGACCAAAGGTAACACAGGGGCACCAGAAAGTCAAGCAACCTGCAATGTTTGGAAATGGAGCGGAACATAGATGAGTACTTTGCAAGTTTGCATGCTGCTTATGAAACCCATGTACAAGGGGTGCAAGAAGAACAGAGCAAAAGCTAGGTCTGCATACAGGTGCGGAAATCCCCAAAGCAGTCGAAAAGCCCAACTGACCACTCAGCAACCATGGTGCTAGTTAGTTTAGTAGATTGTGGATCTGTGATCGTTGGAGTATGGGAATAGCAGCGGTGTGCAGCTGTGCCCTTGTGAGCTTTGATGCTACCGATGTTTATATACTAGCAGTAACAGTGCAGTATCAGGTATGACAAAGTCAATTGCTTCAGCAACCAATTCCAGTGCAGCGTTTTTGTTTTTGTTTTACGGGGTTTCTCTTGCAATCTGCACCGAATATTGTGCGCTAGTGCCGTGTTTACTGGTTTTGCTTTGAATTGGTCTTCTCAAGGAAACCGTGTTCAATTGGCATGTTCTGCTTTGGACCAATCTTTCTGGAAATCCCATGCCCAATCAGCATATGGCAGCATTCTGGAGCTTCTAGTCTTGGTGGTAACTTTCATGCCTTATCGAATCGGCTTGATAGCAAGTAATATACTATAATGATAATCACCATTTAACTCTCCATTTAGAGTAGGGGAACCATGCCTGGAGACAAGCTTGGTAAAGGTGCCAGTTATAAATCCAAGCCTTTAACCAGACACTTGCCAGTTAACATAACGTATGGTTTCTGCACAAAGGTGTGTCCTGCTTGAACTTTCTGGTTACGGCCACGGTTTTGTTTTTCGTATCGCCAACTAGAGCTAGAGTATTCCCTGTTGGGGATGATGTTGATGTGCTTCTTTTGATCTTCTACTGATAGGCTACCATCTGCTTGTTGAAGCTGAAAGTTCTGTAACAGTTGAAACAAATTTGGTAGAAACTGAATATTCAGAGTAGCAACCAGTCGGGTAACGCCTCCTGGCAACCTAAAGAATATCGGCAAAATGGAATGTTTAACACTGTTCTGGGGGCTGGGGGCTGCTGGCAGCGAGTTTTTCTTTGGAACTGTAGTGAGTGTTTTCGTTGCTTATTACATGACGGTTGTCCCGGATAAGGTTTCTGATTTCGAGGGGAAACAGTTTGTTTTGGATAGGGTGTGTTCAGCTGCAGCAAAAGATCAGGCCACGCTCGCTCTATGCAAATACCTCTCGGGCTCGGTCAGTTCCGAAAGAGAAAAGTACTGCGTTAGTTATATTTTGTTTTACAACATCTACAGACAGTTTTTTTACTGAACCAAACACACAACCTAGTTTTATTCTTCTTTTGAAATGTCATGTCCTACTTCCATTTCTAATCTTTACCTATACTTTTATTAGTTCATATACATGTATCATTATATTGAAAATACATAAAGTTCCCCTTTTATATTTACATCCTTTTTTATTGTTGTTTTTCCTCTCAGTACTGATATTTTTATCACTGGTTTTCCCTTAAACCAACTCAATTGTCCCACGTCTTGTTTGCTTACAAAAACAAAATGATTTTTTTGTCAAATTAATAAGTTCTCAAAAAAATGTTTATCATTTCGGGATTACAACAGTTCGGACTTCACGAAAATATGCAAAATAAGGTTGAACTTTTTGACCGTGGTATTGGATAGAAAATGGGATGTAATAAATTACTTAGAATTAGCAAATGGGTTGCAAATTATTAAAAAAACAAATAAGCTTTATGTTGTCTATCATAAATTTGGAGGCTAACTTGTGGGCCTACTAAGTTCATGCGTACATAAAGTTTCTAAAAAAACTTAGTCAACAATCAACTCTACCAGCGTTAGACCGTTAGATGTCAATCTAATGGCAATCGTGCTTCTTCAGTCTCAGATCTTTCTGCTCCACCCGCTCAAACTAGCGCCGGCGGAACCACCTGCTCCCGCCTCTCATGGCCGGCTGTGCTCCCGGGCAGGCCTCACGAGTCACGACCCCACCAGACTTGCATCCTTGGCCTGACTATCCCTCTACTCACCCACACCTCCTATTATTTTCCGGCGACGGCAACCGAATCAGTCAACCCTCGTACTCCCCACCGCGTGGGCAGCCACTGTCGTGTCTTCCTCGGCTCCGTGTCGTTCCCTTCCTAGGCCTCGCCGTCGTCCATCGCCCTGGTGCTCTCGGTGCGCCGTGGTCAACGTGGTCAACGAACGACATTCATCGGACGTGGACTTTACGTCGAGAGGCTAACAACTGGGTCCACGGCCGCACACAAGGAAATGCCTCCTTATTACGCGCAAAATAATGATTCCTCCACTTGACATCTAGGACCCACCAGAAGGGCCTCTGTATTTCGTGAAAAAAACGCCCCCCCGCTGACAGGTCAAACCCACCAGCTATATCTTCGCACGCACGCAAGAAAGTGCCTCCTTATTACGCACAGAAAAATGAATACTCCCCCTGCTAGCTGGGACCCAGCATAGTGGGAGGCTGACATGTGGGCCTACTAAGTTGACGAGGACGGAGGGCTTTGTCAACTTAGTCTATATGAATGATTCTAGCTCCAGTGACTGTACGATGTCCATCCAACAGCCGTAGTGCTTCTTCAACCTCTGGTCTTCTTGCTCCAGCCGCCCAAAGCAGCGCTGGTCGTGCCGCCTGCTCCTGCCTCCCGTGACCGGCTGTGCTGCCGCGGAGGCCTCGCCGCCCCCTACTACTCCCACCGCTGGCCAGGTCCTGCGACGACGGCAGCCTCACACCACAGTGGAACCAGTGAACCCTCATACTCTTTTCCGCGCGGGCATCCACTGCCGCGTCTTCCCCGACTCCACGTCATCCCCTTCCTAGGCCTCGCCGTCGTTCACCGCCTTGGTGCTCTTGGCACGGCGTGGTCAATGTGGTCAACGATCGACTTCCATCGGAAGAATACTGTACGTGGAGAGGCTGACAGCTGGGTCCACGACCGCAGCAAGGAAGTGCCTCCTTATTACGCACAAAATAATTATTCCTCCACCTGACAGCAGGGACCCACCGGACAGGCCACCGTATTTTACAAAAAAAATGTTTTCCCCCTGACTGCTGGGACCCACCAGCTACATCTTCGCACGCAAGGAAGTGCGTCCATATTATGGGCAAAAACAATGATTCGCCCCCTGACTACTGGGGCCCACCAGCTACATATTTGCATACAAGGAAGTGCCTGACAGTCAGGACCCACCTGGTCGATGCGTATGTAGCGTTGTCATTCTGGTCGCGAACGTGTACGTACATACTGGTCGATCGGTCTCTCTGCAAGTATAAACTGTGGCCGAGTAAGTAGCGGCACGTGTGTCATTGTAGAGCACCCAAAATAGCAGTTCACGCAGTCCCGTCTAAGTTCTGTACACGTACGTACAGCCACAGGGCAAAGAATACGGCCCCATACGTACATACGGGCGGGGTCTCGAGCACGTACTCGCGGACAGCCAGGGCTTGTGTACATGGAGAGGCAACGGATGGGAGCAACGCGTCCTGTTCATCGGGCAGCGAACTGACTGGGCCGGAACGGAGAAACAATGTCGTGTTCATCGGGAGGCAACGGAACGCATGCTGTTCATCGAGAGCCAACCGTCTTGGACAGAATAGCCGATGGAAACGAGGCCTGGCGTACCGCAAAACAAAGGAAACGACCTTGTGTTCGACCAGCCATGGTCGAAACGGGATCATGTTCATCGGGAGGGGTCTGCCGTACCACAAAACGGAGGAAACGGACCTCCTACGGTGGAAACGGGGTCCTGTTGATCGGGAGGGGTGTGGCGTACCGCAAAATGGAGGAAACGGACTTGTGTTGGAGCGCTACGGTCGAAACGGGGGTCCTGTTCATTGGGAGGGGTGTGGCGTACCGCAAAACGGGACTCCACGGGATACTGTTCATCTCCACCGTCGACTGCCTCCACGGGCTACTGTTCATCCACCGTCGACTGCCTCCATGGGCTACTGTTCATCTACCGTCGACCTCCTCCAGCCTCCACCAGCGACTGTTCATCCACGGGCTCCTATTCATCCAGGCTCACACCGCGCGCTCCTCCATCAGCTACTGTTCAACCAACCCTACACATAGAAAACTGACATTTGTAGAATGCTCTTTTGCTTCACTTATATTTGTTAGAGCGTGGACATATCTTTTGTAGGAAGAATTAAACTCTCTTGCTTCACTTATATCTATTTAGAGAGATGACAGGAACTGGTCATTCACATGGTTAGTCATAAAATCCTACATAAAACTTGTAGATAACTGAATATGATATGTTTGATTCCTTGCAATAGTTTTGCGATATAAAGATGGTGATATTAGAGTCATGCTAGTGGGTAGTTGTGGATTGTAGAAATACTTGTGTTGAAGTTTGTGATTCCCGTAGCATGCACGTATGGAGAAGCGTTATGTGATGAAGTCGAAGCATGATTTATTTATTGATTGTCTTCCTTATGAGTGGCGGTCGTGGACGAGCGATGGTCTTTTCCTACCAATCTATCCCCCTAGGAGCATGCGTCCATTACTTTGTTTCTATATCTAATAATTTTTTTGCAATAAGTATGTGAGTTCTTTATGACTAATGTTGAGTCCATGGATTATACGCACCCTCACCCTTCCACTATTGCTAGCCTCTCTAGTACCGTGCAACTTTCGCCGGTGCATTAAACCCACCATCACCTTCCTCAAAACATCCACCATACCTACATATTATGGCATCTCCATAGCCATTCTGAGATATATTGCCATGCAACTTCCACCGTTCCGTTTATTATGACACGCTTCATCATTGTCATATTGCTTTGCATGATCATGTAGTTGACATCGTATTTGTGGCAAAGCCACCATTCATATTTTTTATACATGTCACTCTTGAGTCATTGCACATCCCGGTACACCGCCGGAGGCATTCATAGAGTCATATATTTGTTCTAGTATCGAGTTGTAATTCTTGAGTTGTAAGTAAATAAAAGTGTGATGATCATCATTATTAGAGCATTGTCCCATGTGAGGAAAGGATGATGGAAGCTATGATTCCCTCACAAGTTGGGATGAGTCTCCAGACTTTACAAAAGAATAAAAGAGGCCAAATAACCCACAAAAATATAAGAGGCCAAAGAATCCCACCAAAACAATGAGATAAAAGAGAGAAGGGAGAATGTTACTATCCTTTTTCCACACTTGTGATTCAAAGTAGCACCATGATCTTCATGATAGAGAGTCTCCTATGTTTTCACTTCCATATACTAGTGGGGAATTTTCATTATAGAACTTGGCTTGTATATTCCAATGATGGCCTTCCTTAAATTGCCCTAGGTCTTCGGGAGCAAGCGAGTTGGATGCACACACACTTAGTTTCTTTTTGAGCTTTCATACACTTATAGCTCTAGTGCATCCGTTGCATGACAATCCCTACTCACTCACATTGATATCTATTGATGGGCATCTCCATAGCCCGTTGATACGCCTAGTTGATGTGAGACTATTTCCTTCTTTTTGTCTTCTCCACAACCACCATATTCTATTCCACCTATAGTGCTATATCCATGGCTCACGCTCATGTATTGCGTGAAAGTTGAAAAAGTTTGAGAACATCAAAAGTATGAAACAATTGCTTGGCTTGTCATCGGGGTTGTGCATGATTTAATACTTCGTGTGATGAAGATGGAGCATAGCCAGACTATATGATTTTGTAGGGATAACTTTCTTTGGCCATGTTATTTGAGAAGACATGATTGCTTTGTTAGTATGCTTGAAGTATTATTGTTTTTATGTCAATATTAAACTTTTGTTTTCAATCTTATGGATCTGAATATTTATGCCAAAATAAAGAAAATTACATGGATAAACATGTTAGGTAGCATTCCACATCAAAAATTCTTTTTTTGTCATTTACCTACTCGAGGACAAGCAGAAATTAAGCTTGGGGATGCTTGATACTTCTCCAACGTATCTATAATTTTTTATTGTTCCACGCTATTATATTATCTGTTTTGGATGTTTGATATGCATTAATATGCCATTTTATATTATTTTTCAGACTAACCTATTAACCTAGAGCCTAGTGCAAGTTTCTGTTTTTTTTCTTATTTTTGAGTTTCGCAGAAAAGGAATATCAAACGTAGTCTAGACGGAACAAAACTTTTGTGATGATTTTTCTTGGACCAGAAGACACCGGTAGGACTTGGAGTCCAAGTCAAAAAGACTGAGGAGGCGGCGGCAAGCCATAGGGGCGCGCCCTAGGTGGGGGGGGGGAGGGAGGACGTGTCCCCCTGTCTTGTGGCCCCCTCAGGATTCCACCGACCTACTTCTTCATCATATAAATTCACATATATTCCCAAACCCTCAGAACAAGCCACAAAAATACTTTTTCGCCACCGCAACCTGCTGTTCCCGTGAGATCACATCTTGGGGCCTTTTCCGGCAAACTGCCGGAGGGGGATTCAATCTCGAAGGGCATCTAAATCAACCCTATAGCCCTTCCGATGAAGTGTGAGTAGTTTACCTGTAACATCCCAAATTTTCAATTTGGAATGTTTTACAGTTATTAGCTAAGCATCTATGCTTTTTGATTGAGCTGAGTGACATTTGAAAATTTCAGTGGCAATTGAGTTTTATTTGCATTTGGATTCAACTTGGCATTTGAACATTCATTCAAATATCCCTGGCAAATACTTGATCAAAAGTATGAGAGGAGCTAAAATGACACTCCAAAAACGTCAGAAGAAAATAATGCCAAAAGTTTGAATTCAAATATGGTTTTATTTGGAATTTTCAAAAAAAAATGTTTATTTCCTCTAACAGCTGGACCCCACAGCATCATCTCCTTTGTCCCGATACTCCCGTGCCTATATCTCGTTCCGTTCGATGCCGGCCGCGTCCGCACCTCTCTCAAAACCCTAGCCCGACTCGACCCCTAGCCCAAGGAACACGTACTATAAGTACCCCTACCCGTCCTCCTGCGAGCCCTTCAAAACCCTCGCAAAAACCTCCCACGTCCGCTGCCATCTCCATTCCGATCTCACCCCATCCATCATAGTTCACTATCGTTCTTCTTCACCGGCGAGCCCTTTGCGACTTCTTCTTTCACCAAATCGCTTGCCCTCGCCGTGGCCCATCGTTTTGACAAGGTTCCATCCTCGTTTCTTTGCTCCAGCTTCGTCAACAAGTTCGTCCGGCTCGCCGGAGCACGGTGAGATTACGGGAGGTTCTCGAGCTTGTTGCGCTCGCGGTAGCCATCACCAACACCACCCAGATGAACCCCTCGCGCCATCGCATCTCACCGACCCCTCCGCCGACGCCCACGACCCCAGAATCACCGCCTCGCTCGACGCCGACCGCTGCTCCATTGCCTCTGTACGTCATCAACATCGCTGTAAGCCACCTTCACCTTCATCTGTTAGATCAATATCCAACGCTCCAGATTAGATCTAGCCAAGAGTTAGGTTTATTATTATTACATCGGTTTGTGATACGTCTCCAACGTATCTATAATTTTTTATTGCTCCATGCTATATTATCTACTGTTTTGGACATTATTGGGCTTTATTATCCACTTTATATTATTTTTGGGACTAACCTATTAACCGGAGGCCCAACCTAGAATTGCTGTTTTTTTTGCCTATTTTAGGGTTTCGAAGAAAAGGAATATCAAACGGAGTCCAAACGGAATGAAACCTTTGGGAACGTGATTTTCTCACCGAACATGATCCAGGAGACTTGGACCCTACGTCAAGAAACAAAGGAGGAGGCCACGAGGTAGGGGGGCACGCCTACCCCCCAGGCGCTCTCCACCCTCGTGGGCCCCCTGTTGCTCCACCGACGTACTCCTTCCTCCTATATATACCTACGTACCCTCAAACGATCAGACACGGAGCCAAAACCCTAATTCCACCGCCGTAACTTTCTGTATCCACGAGATCCCATGTTGGGGCCTGTTCCGGAGCTCCGCCGGAGGGGGTATCCATCATGGAGGGCTTCTACATCAACACTATAGCCTCTCCGATGAAGTGTGAGTAGTTCACCTCAGACCCAAGGGTCCATAGTTATTAGCTAGATGGCTTCTTCTCTCTTTTTGGATCTCAATACAATGTTCTCCCCCTCTCTTGTGGAGATCTATTCAATGTAATCTTGTTTTTGCGGTGTGTTTGTTGAGACCGATGAATTGTGGGTTTATGATCAAGATTATCTATGAACAATATTTGAATCTTCTCTGAATTCTTTTATGTATGATTGGTTATCTTTGCAAGTCTCTTCGAATTATCAGTTTGGTTTGGCCTACTAGATTGATCTTTCTTGCAATGGGAGAAGTGCTTAGCTTTGGGTTCAATCTTGTGGTGTCCTTTCCCAGTGACAGTAGGGGCAGCAAGGCACGTATTGTATTGTTGCCATCGAGGATAACAAGATGGGGTTTTTATCACATTGCATGAATTTATCCCTCTACATCATGTCATCTTGCTTAAGGTATTACTCTATTTTCATGAACTTAATACTCTAGATGCATGCTGGATAGCGGTCGATGAGTGGAGTAATAGTAGTAGATGCAGGCAGGAGTCGGTCTACTTGTCTCAGATGTGATTCCTATATACATGATCATACCTAGATATTCTCATAACTATGCTCAATTCTGTCAATTGCTCAACAGTAATTCGTTCACCCACCGTAAAATACTTATGCTCTTGAGAGAAGCCACTAGTGAAACCTATGGCCCCCGGGTCTATCTTCATTATATTAATATTCCCATACTTAGTTATTTTCATTGCCTTTTATTTTACTTTGCATCTTTATCATAAAAATACCAAAAATATTATCTTATCATATCTATCAGATCTCACTCTCGTAAGTGGCCGTGTAGGATTGACAACCCCACATCGCGTTGGTTGCGAGGATTTATTTGTTTTGTGCAGGTGCAAGGGACTCGCGCGTAGCCTCCTACTGGATTGATACCTTGGTTCTCAAAAACCGAGGGAAATACTTACGCTACTTTGCTGCATCACCCTTTCCTCTTCAAGGGAAAACCAACACAGTGCTCAAGAGGTAGCAAGAAGGATTTCTGGCGCCGTTGCCGGGGAGGTTCGCGCAAGTCAAGATTTGACTACCAACAACGAGCCATTTCTGGCGCCGTTGTCGGGGAGTCTATGCAAAAGTCAATATACCAAGTACCCATCACAATCCTTATCTCCCGCATTATATTATTTGCCATTTTCCTGTCGTTTTTCTATCCCCCACTTCACCCTTGCCGTTTTATTCGCTCTCTCTCTCTCTATCCTCCCTCTCTTTCTCTATTTGCCTCCTTTTGCCCGCTTGCTTTTTTGTTTGCTTGTGTGTTGGATTGCTTGCTTGTCATGATGGCTCAAGATAACTCTAAATTGTGTGACTTTACCAATACCAACAACAATGATTTTATTAGCACTCCGATTGCTCCTCTTACCGGTGCTGAATCTTGTGAAATTAATGCCCCTTTGCCGAATCTTGTCATGAAAGATCCGTTTTCCGGCCTTCCTAGTGAAGATGCCACTACCATCTAAATAACTTCGTTGATTTGTGTGATATGCAAACGAAGAAAGATGTGGATAACGATATTGTTAAATTGATGCTATTTCCTTTTTCGCTTAGATATCGTGCTAAAGCTTGGTTTTCGTCTTTGCCTAAAAATAGTATTGATTCGTGGAACAAGTGCAAAGATGCTTTTATCTCTAAGTATTTTCCTCCCGCTAAGATCATCTCTCTTAGAAACGATATTATGAATTTTAAGCAACTTGATCATGAACATGTTGCGCAAGCTTGCGAGAGGATGAAATTAATGATATGTAATTGCCCTACTCATGGTTTGAATTTGTGGATGATTATACAAAATTTTTATGCCGGATTGAATTTTGCTTCTAGAAATCTTTTAGATTCGGCCGCGGGAGGCACTTTTATGGAAATCACTTTAGGAGAAGCTACTAAACTCCTAGATAATATTATGGTTAATTATTCTCAATGGCATACTAAAAGATCTACTAATAAAAAGGTGCATACGATAGAAGAAATTAATGTTTTGAGTGGAAAGATGGATGAACTTATGAAATTATTTGCTAGTAAGAGTGTTTCTTCTGATCCTAATGATATGCCCTTGTCTACTTTGATTGAGAATGTAGCGACCCGACCTCAAACGGTCAAGCCTCTGTGTATCTGTGCCATCCCTGGATCGGTATGCTGGCACACACAGTACATCAATGTATATATCAAAGTGCAATCACATGTATAAATAACGTAAAACTGATACATACCTCAGAAGTCTCGGCGGAAACAAACATAAGGGTGTGGAGTCCATCAACGCCAATGACAAGTTGAGTGTAGACCGTAACCCTACAACGTAACTCTTACTCGTCGTAGAAAATTCCTGCAACATAAGACGTTGCAGCCCTATAGGTCAGTACATTGAATGTACTGACAAGTCACATCATAAGAGTAATGAACCTATTTGTACATGCAATTTGGCTGGTGGAAAGCTCTAAGTTTAGTTTTTGCATAAAGCTAGTTTTTCCCTAGAATAAAAGATATTATTCTATCACTATTGTATAGCATAGGATGAGTTGGTAAACCCAACTCAATCCATTCCCAAAGTTTCATTTAAAACCCAACTGTTTAATTAAGAGTGAGGAGATCTCCCAGCATTTCCACTACTAGATGCTCAAGTTGTCCGTAGTCGGGGACACGGCTAATCGATTAGGTTTTAACACTCTGCAGAGGTTTGCGCACTTTTCCCCACAAGACTCGTTCGCCTCCCTTGAAATTCTTGCACTGCCTGGTGTTTGAGAACAGGATGACCGAGATATAGTCTTTCGAATTTCCCCTTAACCCACGGAGAGGCCGGTACACCTACTCATTCTACATCTGGTAGCCTATCCCGGAAGAGGTCACACTATCTACTCAACTAAGCCAGAGCCCATATTGGCTTGTGGTTGCACACAGAAGCTTCTAGACATGGGAATACGATTGATCTCTTTGAGCCTGGGCGGCCGACCACTAGTGGTGCACCACCATGGATTAACCATGCATGCTCCCACTGTACTTCGCCACCATTCAAACCAAATACCGCCCAGGTAGTTCATTTACAAGTCTTGGTCCTGATTACTATGTCACTCATGTCTCACCATGTTCGCTTCCCAAACCACGTCTACATTTGGCGAGGCAAAAATAAACTTACACGTTGGTGACAAGGATGTATAAATCAGACCTACCTCAAATGAACTACTCGGTAACGTCATAGCCATCTGGCAACAATAAATCCTACCATGCAAACCTACCACAAAAGGACTAAGTGCATAATATAAACACATGTACTTGGAAGAATGGTCAAATGTGAACTTTCCTGGTAATAGTTGATGAAGATGATATCGCTCTCAAAAATTTACTTAATAGAACTATTCGTCACTCTCCGATGAAAATCTATAAAGTCAAACATTGCACTCACATAAGCAATCATTTTAGAGAACCAAGAAGAACATGCAAAGAAAAATTCTTGGAAAACCAAATGAACATTCAACACACTTAACTAGCATGGAAAAAAAAATCCTAAGTGCAAAACAACATGTGACATAGGGTGCAAAGATGTGATGTGTACTAAAGTGCATACATGGCATAATAGTAAAACTATCATAGACATACCATTTCTGTGTGGAAAATGTGTGACAATGGTCCAAGTGGTAAGGTTTGGCTACGGTGACATGGTGCAAAAAGAACCACATCAATCGGAGCTACGGTTTAGGAGATATGGCCAATTGAAGTTTGAATTCAAATCTGAATAAAGTTCAAATTTGAATTTGGCCAAAAGTTTTCAAAGTTGGTTTTCTGGATAAAGCTATTCGAGACGAACATTTTTGTAACGCCCTCGATACCGTTACAAGTTGGTAATCAGAGCCTTCCCCGACCTTAGGAGCCCCCTGCTTGATCGAATCGCTGGCGTTGTTGAGTCTAGAAAAATGTTTTGAGTCTTTTAGGATTATATATATCGGAGAGTAGGATTCTTTTTACTCCTCAGTCCCTTCGTTGCTCTGGTGAGGCATCCTGACGTAGAGTTTTGACTCTTCTCTCCTCAAATTTCACTAAAAAAATTTAGGATCTCGCGGGTATCTTGGAATCGTTCTGATGGTTTTGTGACGAGAACATTGTTCTTGGTGCCTCCTGACATTTAGGGGTTGTGGCAGTGTCCCGGGGAGTTGAGCTCCGAGGTGTTGTCGTCACAATTTTATCGTTGCAATTCTGGAATACCTGAGTTTCGCCGACATCGAAAATCTCTTTTATGCAGTTGTTGGTGAGATAACCTTGACGCCACCTAGTACTGGGGCGGGAGTTCGGGAGTATTGCCATAACTCATATAACGGATGCTTTTCAAAGGCTGAGGTAAACGATTTCCGAAGGTTTCTTGGTTATGTGTTGAAGGATGGATACAGCTGGATGTAGGATTTGTTAGTTTTGGGTGAGATATTATGCTTCCCCTTAATCCCCAACACCTGATTGCATAACTGGAAAGTTTCAGGAGTTTATAAGTGGGAATTCAAGTAGCTCTTAGGATATCTTTCCGACATATGTATGATATGAAATTGGGGTTCGACGTCTAGTGGTCCGCCTATCCACGGTTGGTTTTACAGTGGTCTCATTGTGTCTTAAAGAGTCCTTTGCTATGCCGACTCAGGGATGCTTCGTATGTCATGCGCACTGCCTTGTACATTATGGTGCTGTACGATCAAGCCCGTGTAGGCCCCACCACAAAAACTTCAGACGAAATCTCTATCATATGTTTGTTCCGGCTTATTCTGCAAGCCAATCCTTTGTTTTTGTTTTGAGCTGTGGTATTCGAGTTGCTTCGAAGTCAAATGTTGATTCCATACCTTTCCTAAATGGTGTTCTCATACTCCGATGTGAATACTAATCCTTCTTGATCATCGAGATTGTCTTGTCAATCCTTTTTCACCGGCGTGTTTCTCTTCAAGTGGATCCGATCTTTTCAACATCCGCAAGATCAAGTATCAGTTCTTCTCAACGGTGTTTGTTTCATCCGTCCCCAAGTTGCCTTTGTTTTTCCCGCCCACCCACCCCTTTTCTTCAAGAAATCCGATGTCTTAATCAAGTATCCATTTTATTCGTGTGAAGTCTCTTCATTATTTTCTTTCAATGTTCTTATCCGGTGATTCTCATGAAGATCCTAACGGAGCCTCAAGTTCATCATTCTTCATTCTTTTCATCTCCGGTGGTTTCAAGTCAAGCTTTGTTGATCATATCTTTTCCTCGTTTCAATGCTTTTCTTATGCCGGTGCACCTCATAATATTCACTTCTCGCTACTCATTTGTTCCGGAGTGCTCAAGATGTCTCAAAGATTCATGTTTCCACTCTTAATACGTTCGAGCTATTTTGAGGATGTTATCTCATTCGAGTCATTTAATTCAACCGACGCTATCTCTCTTTTAAATCGGTCTACGGTGTAACTTTTGAGTGGGCCCTAACCCACAGGTCTTTTCTTAGGGTCTTACCTGACTCTTCTTATTTTACCGGAGCTATTCTCTAATCTTTCAAAGTTTGACATAAGAATGATTTATCATCAGTCAAATGCCTTTTCTCCAAGATCTTTCAAATTCTTTCATCATTGGCTCAACCTTTTCTATTTTTCATTCCGGTGTGCCCAATAATTCATGGTGGTGTTTCTCGTCGTCATTCTCGGATTGTGAAGACCGAAGAAGAGTTCCTCTCTATCCGTTCTCTTGAAGATTCATGGTGCTAGCCTTATGACATCCTCTCATAATTGTTTTGATTGTGAGGATTCTTTTCACCCACCCGGAACATTTAATGAGTTGTTTCCATTTCTTTCCTACAAAGGCCATCTTTTCAAATATTTTTCATTCCAGCCTTCAGCTCACATTCTCCAAATCTTACCGGTGCATCATTCAAATATTCTCTAATCAGTTCATGATCTCTTCGTTCTCTTATATCTAAACTCTCTCATATATCTTCGTTCATTTGCTAATTCTTACCGGTGATTCACCCCTACTTCTATCATTTTCAATTCTTACGGTGGTTCGTTCAAGAGTTCTCTTCCTTGGTTACCGGATCAATTTATTGTTCTTCCAAATCCTAATGGTAGTTCGTGGAAGACATTCTCAAGTTTATGTTATCTTAATCCTTTCTTCGAGAATAAGTAGTGTGCCAAATCCATTGTTTGTCATCAATTTAATTGATGAAGGATACACATAATGTAATTCCTATTCTTGTTTCATCCATATGTTAACCCTTTCTTCCGGAGTTTGTTCACGATGATTATATTCTTGGTTTCAAGTGCTCATCTTTCTTTTACGGAGTTCAAAGCTCTCGCTACTATATTATCACGGAGATTCATCTAAATCATCGCAAGGCTTCACTTTGTGTTTTCAACGTCTCTTTCATTCCGTTCGGTCATTCCTTTTGTTACTGAGTTCTTCATGAAGGTTCTACATGATGGTTCATCAAGGATTTAATTCCTTCTTGAAGTGTTCATCAAGATTCTTTTCAGAGGAGCTCAATCATTCTTCATTTTGCATTTCAAAGTGCAATTCTTTCAACCGTATCATTCGAGGTGGTATTATGTCATTCTTGATAATTTGAGTTCATGTCTCATGATTCACATGTTGTTAAGAACGAGGTATTTTAAATCCATAAATCTCGTCATTGGAGTTATCTGGGGTTATATTTCACCTAAAGCTTTCCCTAAGGATTAATTCTATTAATGGTGATAATATATGATCCAAGTTCTCCATCTACCCTCCCGGTGAAATATGTTCTCGTCTGCTTGTTCATATCAATCCAATTCTCCTTCCCGTGAGTGGCAGGTTGTCACCTCATAATTTGAGATGTATTCCATAAGACCATATCAAGATTATTCTTTTCATTGTTGGTTTTCCAACAACTCCTTCTAGCATTTGTTGTAAGCGTGCTCTCTCAAGATCGTGTTTCCCTTCATTCATTCCATTCCATTCTCTCTTCCGGAGGCATTGTGATGTTGCTCTTTTCAACCCATCATCTCGTTTTAACCGGAGTGCTTGCATGTACTTCTTGTCCTTTCCAACCTTTCTCTTGTGTCTCTCAACCTACAGGGTTCTCGTGATGTTCCTTGTTCCTCTTTTCTAATGGAGATTTTCAACTTTGTTCATCTTCGTTGTATTCTTTCTTTCAAATTTGTTCAACCTTTTCAAGGTTCTTTGGTCTCACTCATTTGTCAAAGAAGCAACTTAGCTTTACCTCTTCTCTTTCTCTTTCGTTTTCCCTCTGGTGCCATTCTAGATCTCGGGACGAGATCCTCTTGTAGTGGTGGAGTGTTGTGACGCCCCAAGACCGGAGCTCCAGTTGCCTTCCAGGGTTTTCGGGTTTTCGTTGTGTGATTTTTTTAGCTTGTTGCATTCATCATTGCATATTTTGCATTGCATCATTTCATGCATGACATTTTGTTCCATGCCCCATGTGAGATCCATGCATCACCACCTTCCTTCCTTCTCTTTTCTTTCTTTTTGCAAGTGCCATCTTGCCCTCCTCCTTCATTAATGTTCATTCTTTTCCTGGTGCTAGTTCTCCATGCCTAAACCCTCTTTGTCAAATTTCAAATCCTTTGGAGTTGTTTTGGTTAGGTTCAAAAAAGCCTCAAGTTTGAGTCATATTTAAACTTGTTTTATTTTTCTACCTCTAAAATGTCCAAACCAATTTTATCAAATAGGGCATGAATTCAAGGTCATGAGGATATTTTTATATTTCTCATACACGTCTTCTTTTCCCCTGTGATTTTCTCTTTATTTTATGCTTGAAGAAAATTAGAGAAAGAGGAAACAGCAATTTCGAGCTAGCCGCAGCCCACCTGGGCCTCTCCATCACCAACCGACCTGTTAGACCTCCTCTCACTGGGCCTCTCGCGCCGGCCCAACAACCCCGCTGTAGTCCGTAACCCTAGGCCCAGCCTCTCCCCTCGCCCGGACCCTCTCCCTCGATCCCCTCCTCCTTGTCTCCCCGCTTGCGCCGCCAGGAGAGCCGAGCGCTCGATCCCAACCTCCCTCGCTCGCACCGCATCTCTCCCTCGATGCCCCGCCTCCTTATCCCACCAACGCCTCCAACCTCCCTCTTCCTCTCGCTCCTCCCTCCTCTCGCTTCCTCCATCCCTCTCAGCGCGACCAGGAGGGGGATCCCGATCCCTAGGCTGGAGCCTGCTCGCCGCCATCGACCTTCGCCTCACCGCGCTGCCCCAGGACGTCGCTCCCCTGCCGTCTCCGGCGCCGCACCACCGGAGCTGCTCCTTCCCCGCGACCCCGAGCCCCAAGCGCCGCCTCGTCTCCTCTGCTACGCCTGCACCTCGCCTGCGACTTCTCCGCGCCGGTGACCTCCATCGAGTCTCCCTGCTTCGTCCGGCCGCCGTGCCACCATGCTCCAGCGTCGCCTCGAGCTCATCTTCCTCGACCTCCATGCCGTCCCGCTGCTCCCTTGCCCCGCTCGATCTGGACGCGGGATCCCGAGCGCCTCGACCCGCTGCCTACTTGCCGGAGCAGCAACAACAGCCCCATGTGCTGCCCGGGCCTCCCCTGCATCCTCCTCACTGCTGAACCGGCCTCCTCTCCATCTCCTCTGCGCCCATGGGCCTCGACGCCCTTGTTGCTGCGGCTGCTAGACCACCACGGCGCCATCAGGAAGACTATGGCCACCACCGAGAACCCCCGGACCTGTCAAGACGTGCACACGGAGACCCAAGTCAGGAGACTAACGATGGCCCTCCAAGTTCAACAATCGTCGACATCGGAGTACCACTACTTCAACAGGTGTACAACTACGCGGTTTCGCTGAGTACCCCTTCGGATTCATCGAGTTCGACTACCCCGCAAGAACCGGAGCGCCAAGTACCTCTACCGCCTTCTTCGGAATCCTAAAAACGCCAAGTACCCCTTCAGTTCGGCAAGTCCGTCAAGTTCGTCTTCACTGAACGTTCACACGACCGTAATCGGGACCGTCAGGCATCTTCTTTGAGATTTTTGCCAAGTACCACGACGATGCGTCTTGTTCATCTACCGCCGTTTTCAGAACCGCTAAGAATGGCAAGTACCTCGACAAGTACCTTGACACCCGATGCATAGAACAACTACCGTCGCCGACGACCCGAGTACCACTACCGTCGACCCTCGAAGACTCCGTGGACGTCAAGATCCTCGCCGTGACCTCGAACATCTACGGAATGTGCACGACTACAAAATGGGTACCACTACCGTTGCCGAAGACCCGTGTAACGGTATCGTCAAGTTCGACTACCGCCGCGTGAACAACTACTTCCTCTACCATCGCCGAGTACCACTACTTCCCACGACGATCATGAACGACTACACCGCTTGACCCGAACCCCTCCGCCAACACACTTTGAAGGTATAACCGCCGAGAACGACCACCGTGGACGAATGTTGTGTGATACGAGATGAACCCCGTGTTTGCAGCGTGCCCGTTTGACTCATGCACGACCCTCGGTTGCCATGCCACCGACACTTGGGACACCCGGTATCCGGGAGCGCCCCACCTTCTTTTGCTCGCTCCCGCCACTTTTCCTTTTGCACCGGTATCCTCGTGAGCTACCGGATCATTGGAAGGTTGCCATGACATCATTTCCGTTTCGCCGTCGTGGCACCATTCCCGTTATCGTTGCCGTGGCACCTCTTTCGTTTCCGCCATGATGACAATGCTTCATAATATGCTCCTGTCAACATTTTTTCTTAAAAAAATTGCATAAACTTGCACATGTCATCTGCATCATGTTAACAACATCAAGAATGTTTAAAATTGTTGTTTGTATTAATTTGCTAAATGCATATGGGGATTTACCGGATTTGTTGTTTGCTATATCCGACCCCATTTAAATTGTTTAGATAGATAATTCCTTTATGTCTCACCTCTTGCCATGTTAACCAACCTTTAATATTGTTGAGTACATAAACAAGATCGGACTAAATAATTGATGTGGTGCTCCGTCAATATGCAACTCGTTGCATATTGAGCTCCACTTAACTTGTAGTTTTGTTTGTGCCCCTTGCCATGCCATGCATATTTAAACCGGACATGCATCATACTTGGTTGTGCATCATGCCATGTGTATGTGGTGGTTGTTTACTATGTTGTTTGCTCCTTTCCGGTGTTGCTTCTTTGGGTTGGTTCCGATAACATCGCGTTTGTGAGGATTCGTTCGACTTCGTCCGTTTGTCTTCTTCATGGACTCGTTCTTCTTCCTTGCGGGATCTCAGGCAAGATGACCATACCCTCGAAATCACTTCTATCTTTGCTTGCTAGTTGCTCGCTCTTTTGCTATGCCTATGCTGCGATACCTACCACTTGCTTATCATGCCTCCCATATTGTTAAGCCAAGCCTCTAACCCTCCTTGTCCTAGCAAACCGTTGTTTGGCTATGTTACCGCTTTGCTCAGCCCCCTCTTATAGCGTTGATAGTTGCAGGTGAAGATTGGAGTTTGTTCCTTGTTGGAGCATGGATATTTTGTTGGGATATCACAATACCTCTTATTTAATTAATGCATCTATATACTTGGTAAAGGGTGGAAGGCTCAGCCTTATGCCTGGTGTTTTGTTCCACTCTTGCCACCCTAGTTTCCGTTATATCGGTGTTATGTTCCCGGATTTTGCGTTCCTTACACGGTTGGATTATAATGGGAATCCCTTGACAGTTCGCTTTGAATAAAACTCCTCCAGCAAGGCCCAACCTTGGTTTTACCATTCGCCACCTAGCCTTTTTCCCTTGGGAGTCGCGCATCCCGAGGGTCATTTTATTTTAACCCCCCGGGCCAGTGCTTGTCTAAGTGTTGGTCCAAACTAGAGCCCCTTGCAGCGCCACCTCGGGGAAACTCGAGGGCTGGTTTTAGTTGTACAGATTGCTTATCTGGTGTTGCCCTAAGAACGAGATATGTGCAGCTCCTATCGGGATGTCGGCGCATCGGGCGGTCTTGCTGGACTTGTTTTACCATTGTCGAGGATGTCTTGTAACTGGGATGCCGAGTCTGATCGGATTGTCTTGGGAGAAGGAATATCCTTCGTTGACCGTGAGAGCTTGTGATGGGCTAAGTTGGGACACCCCTGCAGGGATTTGAACTTTCGAAAGCCATGCCCGCGGTTATGGGCAGATGGGAATTTGTTAATGTCTGATTGTAGAAAACCTGAAGTTGATCTTAATTAAAATGCATCAACCGCGTGTGTAACTGTGATGGTCTCTTCTCGGCGGAGTCCGGAGGTGAACACGGTTTTGGAGTTATGCTTGACGTAGGTTGCTCTAGGATCACTTCTTGATCATAGTTTCTCGACCGTGCTTTTGCCTTCTCTTCTCACTCTCTTTTGCGTATGTTAGCCACCATATATGCTAGTCGCTTGATGCAGCTCCACCTCATACCTTTTACCCTTCCCATAAGCTTAAATAGTCTTGATCGCGAGGGTGCGAGATTGCTGAGTCCCCGTGACCCACAGATACTTCCAAAACCAGTTTGCAGGTGCCGATGTTACCAAGCAGGTGATGCAACCAAGCTCAAGGAGGAGCTCGATGAAGATCTTGCCCTTTGTGTTGTTTCGTTCTAGTTGATCAGTAGTGGAGCCCAGTTGGCGTCGATCGGGGATCTGTGTAGCATTTGGGGTAGTCTTCTTTTATTTTGGTTTCGTAGTTGGACCCTGATTGTATCTGGGTGATGTAATTCTTTATTCATGTAATTGTGTGAAGTGGCGATTGTAATCCAACCATGTATCTCTTTCCCTTAAGTATTACATGGGTTGTTTGCGAAGATTACCTCACTTGCGACATTGCTTTCAATGCGGTTATGCCTCTAAGTTGTGCTTCGACACGTGGGAGATATAGCCACATCGAGGGCGTTACAATTTTGCCACTGGTTTCATCGAATTTGGACCTACGGGTAAAAAGTTGGGGCTATTCTAAGTTTAGGGACTAATCTGCTAATTACAGGGACTAGACAGTGAAGAAAACTATTGCAAACAGGTACCTAACACGTGGCAAATTCCTAGTGGCCGAAAGGTGTTCGCCGTGTAGCTTATACAGCGGACGCTTGGACTTTAAGCAAAACAGCAGCGACGGCTAACAAAAAAATGACATCGGTTTAAAATAAAACCGCACAGTTAAACTAAAACCGCACGGTTAAATAAAAACCGCGATTAACCAATCTAAAAAAACTAAACAGAAAGGGGGTTAGCTCACGGTGGCAACGATGACGAACAGGAGACGGTGGCGCAGGCGTTGGGTGGTGGACGGGGCGGCGGCTGCGGTGCTCCTCGGTGGCGGGGAAGAGGACAGACGGGACGGGCGCGAGGTGGGCGGTCCGGTGGTGGTGACGGCGCGCGTCAGGGTGGCCGGGACGGGTGGAGCAAAGGGCGGCGGCTCCGTGCTCCGGCGAGGACGCAGGTCGTCAGGGCGGCGTCTCTGGTGACCTAGGGACAAGAGGAGGATGTCAACGAGATGCGCTTCAACTCGGGCAACAAAAAGAAGTAGTCGGTGGAGGCCGGGGTGGCTCACGGGCGACGAAATCCTCCGATGAACTAGCATGGCTCCGGCGAGATCCAAGTGGCTACGGCGAGCGATGCGAGAGGCATGGTGACGAACGGATTAGCTGAACGGAGAGAGGGGATCGAGGGATTCTTATAGGCGCAGAGAGAGGGCTCGGGATGCAGCGGATAAGTTTATCTGCAAGGGCAATGGCGCCGGTGGTTGCGGGCGGCAGCCTCGTGCTCTATCCCGAGCGGAACGAGCGGAGGTTGGGGACGATGGGCGCGGGGCCTGCGGGTCAGCGGGACAGAGAGGGAGACGAGGAGCGGGCGAGCGTGCAGTGGCCTTCGGGCGCGGGGGCGGCCTGGCTCGGCCTGCTATGGCCGTGGGCCAGCTCTGGCCAGCGGTGGCTGAGCCCGCGCGTGGGTGCGTGTGCGCGTGCGTTTTTTTAAACGGAAAGAAAACTCCAACAGAAGTAAATTAAATAAAAAATATACATAGGCATATCATATACCAAAATGCTCAGGAAAATACCTCGAGATGGACTAATTTTCAAGTTCAAATAAAATCCAAAATAAATCATAAAAGTCAAACAATGCTACTATTATAGTTAAAATCAATAAAAATCATTTTTAAAATAGCAAAATGATTTAAAATTTATTTTCTCCTAATTTTCTATTGAAGGGAATCATTTTACCCTTATTTCCATTTATTTAGTTTTAGGAGAAAATATTTTGAATAGAAACTCAAATAACTCCCAATTGGATTTGAATTTGGAATTTCAAACAACTTCAAATGGAAATTGAGTTTCAAATAACTTCAAAGTGACTTCCAATTTATTTCTTTGAAACTTCCAACTCTCTTTCTTCAAATATGAAGAAGTCATTTTATCTTCCCTCATGAACTCATTGAGTTGTTTAAAGTTTCTAAATTTAAAATATTTCAAATGGAAATTCAAGTCATTTTCGAACCCCGTTTCATTTATTTAAATGGAAGAAGTCATATTATCTTCACTCTAGGGTTTTGTAATGAAATGAATTTGAATTCATGGAGATCAAGAAAAATGCAAGATGAAAGTTTCGGGAAAGTCCTTTTATTCTCTATCATTCAACTTTCAAAAAGTTTTCAATTTCCACTCAATTTCACACAATCAATCACACAACAATCAAACAAACAATCATAGTTATTTATTTAATATAACATTCCAAAATTTAGAATTTTGGGATGTTACAAACTACCACCCTTAAAATGAATCTCGTCCTCGAGATTCGAAGAGGCTAGAAAGAAGGTTAGGTTTGGGGGGTATCCTTGAAAATCCATTCATCAACACGAGGTATGGGGTGCTACCACCCTTAGAAGCATGGTTACAGTTCCGACAAAACTCATGTACTCCATCCTTTGCATTGACGGTGTCGGTCCTCTCATACTCCCTGGAGTAACTCTTTCTTTAAGGCTCTTCAGGTAAGGGCATGACCTTTTCCTCAAAATCTTGAGTCCTTGCATCAAATAAGGTCCTTCCGAATCTGGGTCTTCTTAGCTGTCAGGCTGTTGCCAATGCTAAACAACTATCGAAATCCTCATGGTGGTCAACAATTATTGGTTCCTCCTGCAGGAAATGGGTCTGGGCTGAACCTCACCGCATAACCTATGATTGGGACAGGTGCCTATACAGGGTTTCCATTGTCCTGCCATTCTAGGGTTTTGGCTTGTCGAGTCGACACTCTTCTAGGGTTTTAAGGCTCTCTGATTTTCTATCAACATATGATAGCTCATGATAGAAGTCTACGGTATGGGGGCCAATCCATCCCGTACTTGAATCATTACTACATACGCAGATAGTGAATCACGTTTTCTAACACTTGGGCATCCTCACAAGCATTGCAGAACTTCTCTTCTCCATGAACTGGGTTCGGGTAAATCCATTGGTTCTGCAAGCCAAACAAAACCTCTATCGTTTCTTCACAACTCTCGGGTTTATGTAACCTCCTATGGAATGTCTGTTGATGAACTCATAGCTTCTTCCAGAATTCTTTTCTTCAACAAGATTGTGCTTGTTTCCTTATCAAATCCTGGGTCCTGTGGGTTATGAGCCCACTTAAAACTTGTATATCCTTAACTCATCCTTGGAGTTACTATTGCTCCATATTCCAACATTATATCTCCTTTAAATCCAATAGTACTTCATTCCTTCATACTCTTGAGATAACCATCATAACTAAAACAAAACTCCAACTCATTTTGTCCAAACTCCAACTATATATGGAACAACATTTTCCTTTCCATCGGTCAAGTGTTCACACAGACAAGTATCGCCAAAAAAATGCACTGGTTCATCCATAATTCATATTCTCTTCATATCAAATCCTTTATTACATCCTTAATCACAGCTCAAAACTCAAATTTCAAAAGTACTCTATTACAAAAGCTGCCACCCACATAGTTTGGCATGGTCAAGCATTACTTCCATCTTTATTCTTTTGCCCTACTTGAAGATGCTTTAGTCCCACTAGAATTTTGCGATGTGATCCTTCAACTCATTGATGTTTCGCTTCATCGTGGTGGCCATGAGCTTCATCTCCATCATCTCTGCATGCACCTCCCTCAGGTATTCCTGAGTGTAACGGAGTCTTGCTTCTAGTATTTCTCCAATCTGACGTATGTCTTCCATAGCAGCTTCATGAACAGAATCAAAGAATGTTGCTCATGGCACTTGAGAAATGAAGAAGTGTTGACCCATAGTCTTTGGGAAAACTCCCTTCACACGGTGGAGGTGTACCTCCACATACCAAAGTTCAACTCCCTTCTCCATGAAAGGATAACCCTTGTAAACTGCATCTCCTTCAAGATTAATATGCTTCATCATGTCCTTCAGGATCTTCGGGTAATCCTGATCACTGGTCAGGGTCATGATCGTTTCTGGGCCCTTCAGAAAAGACTCGTAAAGGGTTGTCATCTGCAGGCATAAGATAGAAGGGGTACTCAGGATACTGTATGTATTTCCTTGGGTGAAATGTGGTTATTTTGGGGGAAAGGTTTGGGTCATCTTGCCCATGGGCTCAAGTTTTAAGTCTGGGTGACATGGTGAGGGAGGCACTCACAATCAACAAAGAACTCATGACACCTCATATGAGATTTCAAACATATCAACTTTTATTCCTTCACGAACTATTACAATTTCCATTTCATAACTCAACTCAACATCTCCAACGAAAATAAAAGTGCATCCCATATTTATTACATGCTTTATTCCAATATCAAGATCTCAACTACTCTGCTCAAGCTTTCCTCGAGTCTGAACATTCTCTGGCAAAATGTCCTACTCCTTTGCAGCATAAACAAATGACTTCAGACAAATCTAGGGGCTTCCTGGTGGTTATCTTGGCTCCTTCGGTTCTTGGCTTCCTTGCTGGGCATTTGCTAGCATAATGACCTAAATCCTTGCACCTATAACAAGCGATTTGACCCAGGTCCTTTTCTGTAGAAATTGGGTTGTTCTGGGATACATGCTCTTTCTCTTCCTTGACTTCTTCGTTCCGACCAATTCCCCTATCTCTTGTCGATCAAACTCCACTTCTTCCGTCGGGAAGGTTCCCAGATACTCTTGGTTTTCCTTCGTGCAATACTATGAAAAATGTCCTTCCTCTCCACATGAATAGCAATCATTGGAGTAAAATCTGTTTAGGCTTTCTCCATCAGGGTCGTCAACATCTTCTTTCATCACCGGTTTTCTTAAACTTTCCCCGAGGGCTTCTTTCACTGTTCCTTCTGCTGCTTGGTAATTTCTTGTACCTTGGGATAAATATGACACTGGGCAGGGTAGTGCATAGTTCCTTCACACAAGAAACAAGTAACCTTCATGGCTGTACATTCTTCGGCTTGGTGATTTCCTTCACAATGAGGGCATCCATCCTTGTGTTCTTCATGGGTATGTCCTATCTCACCACAAATCTTGCATGCATAATGTTTCTTCATTTTATTGCCATAGGGCTTCTGAATAAGACGAGACCTCAGTAGAGTCATCTTGAATTCCTCCCAAGTTTTTGCTCCGTTACATCCTTGTATGGCCTGATGCATTTTCCACCAGGTTGCAGCACTTTTTGTAAAGTACTGAAGAGCATATTGAACCTCATACTTCCTTGCAACCAAATTGCTCCTGAAGTGATTCTCCATGTTTTGAATCCATAGCTCTACCTCCAACTGAGTGATCGGTTCAGAGAATACAAGTCCATCTTCATTCATCATCTATTGGGTCTAAGGGTTTTGGGATGAGATACGAGAGAGGGATAGAGAGATACGCACAATACACACAATATAGTTTTGAAAATAAGTTTTATTTGTGGTTGTCAGGAAAAACATCAAACAATGATAGCTCACAAACATCGCATCTAACGTGAGTATACAACAGGGGTTTGGTCCTCTAAAGTTCATATAAATCTTGGAATATGTCAGTGTCTTCAAATTCTTCAATTCTTTAGAGGGTTCGTCAGTAGTAGCTTCAGTTCTTCTAGTGTATGGTGAAGTCTGATATCTTGTCGTTCTCGGAGTGGCTTCAGTTCATCCTCCGTGTGGTCCAAAGGGAACGGGGTATTGTCTAACTATTTGAGGTAAAAGGAATGATTTGATAAAGCTCAAAAAAGAAGAGAGGTAAAGGACCTTTTTGAAAATAAAGTTTAAGAGAAATCCTTTCCTAAGGGCTTTCCAGTTTCTAGGGTCACATCCTACAGTCAACATGTGCTCTGATACCATCTCTGTAGCGACCCAACCTCAAACAGTCAAGCCTCTGTGTATCCGTGCCATCCCTGGATCGGTATGCTGGCACACACAGTGCATCAATGTATATATCAAAGTGCAATCACATGTATAAATAACCTTAAACTGATATATACCTCATAAGTCTCAGCGGAAACAAACATAAGGGTGTGGAGTCCATCAACGCCAACGGCAAGTTGAGTGTAGACCGTAACCCTACAACGTAACTCTTACTCGTCGTAGAAAATTCCTACAACATAAGACCTTGCAGCTCTGTAGGTCAGTACATTAAATGTACTGACAAGTCACATCATAAGAGTAATGAACCTATTTGTACATTCAATTTGGCTGGTGGAAAGCTCTAAGTTTAGTTTTTGCATAAAGCTAGTTTTTCCCTAGAATAAAAGATATTATTCTATCACTATTGTATAGCATAGGATGAGTTGGTAAACCCAACTCAATCCATTCCCAAAGTTTCATTTAAAACCCAATTGTTTAATTAAGAGTGATGAGATCTCCCAGCATTTCCACTACTAGATGCTCAAGTTGTCCGTAACCGGGGACATGGCTAATCGATTAGGTTTTAACACTCTGCAGAGGTTTGCGCACTTTTCCCCACAAGACTCGATCGCCTCCCTTGAAATTCTCGCACTGCCTGGTGTTTGAGAACGGGGATGACCGAGACATAGTCTTTCGAAAGTATTTCCCCTTAACCCACGGATAGGCCGGTACACCTACTCATTCTACATGTGCTAGCCTATCCCGGAAGAGGTCACACTATCTACTCAACTCAGCCAGAGCCCATATTGGCTTGTGGCTGCACACAGAAGCTTCTAGACATGAGAATACGATTGATCTCTTTAAGCCTGGGCGGCCGATCACTAGTTGTGCACCACCATGGATTAACCATGCATGCTCCCACTGTACTTCGCCACCATTCAAACCAAATACCGCCCAGGTAGTTCATTTACAAGTCTTGGTCCTGATTACTACTTTGTCACTCATGTCTCACCATGTTCGCTTCCCAAACCACGTCTACATTTGGCGAGGCAAAAATAAACTTACACGTTGGTGACAAGGATGTATAGATCAGACCTACCTCAAATGAACTACTCGGTAACGTCATAGCCATCTGGCAACAATAAATCCTACCATGCAAACCTACCACAAAAGGACTAAGTGCATAATATAAACACATGTACTTGGAAGAATGGTCAAATGTGAACTTTCCTGGTAATAGTTGATGAAGATGATATCGCTCTCAAAAATTTACTTAATAGAACTATTCGTCACTCTCCGATGAAAATCTATAAAGTCAAACATTGCACTCACATAAGCAATCATTTTAGAGAACCAAGAAGAACATGCAAAGAAAAATTCTTGGAAAACCAAATGAACATTCAACACACTTAACTAGCATGGAAAAATCCTAAGTGCAAAACAACATGTGACAAAGGGTGCAAAGATGTGATGTGTACTAAAGTGCATACATGGCATAATAGCAAAACTATCATAGACAGACCATTTTTGTGTGGAAAATGTGTGACAATGGTCCAAGTGGTAGGGTTTGGCTATGGTGACATGGTGCAAAAAGAACCACATCAATCGGAGCTACGGTTTAGGAGATATGGCCAATTGAAGTTTAAATTAAAATCTGAATAAAGTTCAAATTTGAATTTGGCCAAAAGTTTTCAAAGTTGGTTTTTTGGATAAAGCTATTCGAGACGAACATTTTGCCGCTGGTTTCATCGAATTTGGACCTACGGGTAAAAAGTTGGGGCTATTCTAAGTTTAGGGACTAATCTGCTAATTACAGGGACTAGACAGTGAAGAAAACTATTGGAAACAGGTCCCTAACACGTGGCAAATTCCTAGTGGCCGAAAGGTGTTCACCGCCTAGCTTATACAGCGGACGCTTGGACTTTAAGCAAAACAGCGGCGGCGGCTAACAAAAAAAACGACATCGGTTTAAAATAAAACCGTATGATTAAACTAAAACCGCACAGTTAAATAAAAACCGTAGTTAACCGATCTAAAAAAACTAAACGGAAAGGGGGTTAGCTCACGGTGGCAATGACGATGAACAGGAGACGGTGGCGCAGGCGTCGGGCGGTGGACGGGGCGGCGGCTGCGTTGCTCCTCGGCGGTGGGGAAGAGGACGGACGGGACGGGCACGAGGTGGGCGGTCCAGGGGTGGTGACGACGCGCGTCGGGGTGGCCGGGATGGGTGGAGCGAAGGGCGGCGGCTCCGTGCTCCAACAAGGACGCAGGTCATCGGGATGGCGTCTCTGGTGACCTAGGGTCAAGAGGAGGATGTCAATGAGATGCGCTTTGACTCGGGCAACAAAAAGAAGTAGTCGGTGGAGGCCGGGGTGGCTCACGGGCGATAAAATCCTCCGGTGAACTAGCACGGCTCCGGCGAGATCCAAGTGGTTACAGCGAGCGATGCGAGAGGCGTGGTGACGAACGGATTAGCTGAACGGAGGGAGGGTCGAGGGCTTCTTATAGGCACGGAGAGAGGGCTCGGGATGCAGCGGATAAGTTTATCCACTAGGGCAATGGAGCCGGTGGTTGCGGGCGGCAGGCTAGTGCTCTATCCCGAGCGGAACGAGCGGAGGTTGGGGACGATGGGTGCGGGGCCCACGGGTCAGCGGGACAGAGAGGGAGACGAGAAGCGGGCGAGCGTGTAGTGGCCTTCGGGCGTGGGGGCGGCCTGGCTCGGCCTGCTATGGCCGTGGGCCAGCTCTGGCCAGCGGTGGCTGGGCCTGCGCACGGGTGCGTGTGCGCGTGCATTTTTTTTAAACGGAAAGAAAACTCCAACAGAAGTAAATTAAATAAAAAAAATATACATAGGCATATCATACACCAAAATGCTCAGGAAAATACCCCGAATAAGATGAACTATTTTTCAAGTTCAAATAAAATCCAAAATAAATCATAAAAGTCAAACAATGCTACTATTATATTTAAAATTAATAAAAATCATTTTTAAAATAGCAAAATGATTTCAAATTTATTTTCTCCTAATTTTCTATTGAAGGGAATCATTTTAGACTTATTTCCATTTATTTATTTTTAGGAGAAAATATTTTGAATAGAAACTCAAATAACTCCCAATTGGATTTGAATTTGGAATTTCAAACAACTTCAAATGGAAAATGAGTTTCAAATAACTTCAAAGTGACTTCCAGTTTATTTCTTTGAAACTTCCAACTCTCTTTCTTCAAATATGAAGAAGTCATTTTATCTTCCCTCATGAACTCATTGAGTTGCTTAAAGTTTCTAAATTTAAAGTATTTCAAATGGAAATTCAAATCATTTTCGAACCCCGTTTCATTTCTTTAAATGTAAGAAGTCATATTATCTTCAGTCTAGGGTTTTGTAATGAAATGAATTGGAATTCATGGAGATCAAGAAAAATGCAAGATGAAAGTTTCGGGAAAGTCCTTTTATCCCCTCTCATTCAACTTTCAAAAGTTTTTAATTTCCACTCAATTTCACACAATCAATCACACAACAATCAAACAAACAATCATGGTTATTTATTTAATATAACATTCCAAAATTTAGAATTTTGGGATGTTACAGAGAATAATAATGAATCTATGGATGTGAATTTTGTTGGTAGGAACAATTTTGGTAACAACGCGTATAGAGGAAATTTTAATCCTAGGCCTTATCCTAGTAATCCCTCTAATAATTATGGTAATTCCTACAAGAATTCTTATGGAAATTATAATAAGATGCCCTCTGATTTGAGTCTAATATTAAAGAATTTATTACTTCGCAAAAGAATTTCAATGCTTTGATTGAAGAAAAAATGCTTAAGATTTATGAGTTGGCTAGGAACGTTGATAGAATTTCTCTTGATGTGGATTCTTTGAAACTTAGATCTATTCCTCCTAAGCATGATATCAATGAATCTCTCAAAGCCATGAGAATTTCCATTGATGAGTGCAAAGAAAGAACCGCTAGGATGCGTGCTAAGAAATATGCCTTTATAAGAGCGTGTTCTTCTAGCTCCTATGAAAATAAAGATGAAGATATAAAAGTTATTGATGTGTCCCCTATTAAATCTTTGTTTTGCAATATGAATCTTGATAATGATGGGACTGAATATGATCCACCTTTAACTAGAAGGCGTTCCAAAAATTCGGAGTTTTTAGATCTTGATGCTAGAATTGATGAAAGTGGGGTTGAAGAAATTAAAACCCTAGATGTTGCTAAACCCACTATTTTGTATTTCAAGGAATTTAATTATTAAAATTGCTCTTTGATTGATTGTATTTCCTTGTTGCAATCCATGCTAAATTCTCCTCACACTTATAGTCAAAATAAAGCGTTCACTAAACATATCGTTGATGCCTTAATGCAATCTTATGAAGAAAAACTTGAGTTGGAAGTTTCTATCCCTAGAAAACTTTATGATGAGTGGGAACCAACTATTAAAATTAAGATTAAAGATCATGAGTTCTATGCTTTATGTGATTTGGGTGCTAGTGTTTCCACGATTCCAAAGACTTTGTGTGATTTGTTAGGTTTCCGTGATTTTGATGATTGCTCTCTAAACTTGCACCTTGCGGATTCCACTATTAAGAAACCTATGGGAAGAATTAATGATGTTCTTATTGTTGCAAATAGGAATTATGTACCCATAGATTTTATTGTTCTTGACATAGATTGCAATCCTTCATGTCCTATTATTCTTGGTAGAGCTTTCCTTAGAACGATTGGTGCAATTATTGATATGAAGGAAGTAAATATTAGATTCCAATTTCCGTTAAGGAAAGGCATGGAACACTTTCCTAGAAATAAAATTAAATTACCTTATGAATCTATTATGAGATCCACTTATGGATTGCCTACCAAAGATGGCAATACCTAGATCTATCATCCCTGCTTTTTATGCCTAGTGTGATAACCTGGCTTATTAGGGATGATAGACTACTCATACCAATAAGGAATTCCTTCTTTTCCGGAAGCCCATTCAGACAGAACTCCAAAGTTAAGCGTGCTTAGCTTGGAGTAGTTTCAGGATGGGTGACCGACCGGGAAGTTGCTCCTGGGTGCGCACGAGTGAGGACAAAGTGCGCAGAAAAGACTAGTATTGATTTGTGGGGCCAGTCGGGATCTCGCCAGGAGTAACGACCACCGGCGGGTGTGGCCGGGGCATTACAAGTTGGTATCAGAGCCGACCCTCGTGGTTACAAGATGTTTGCGGACAGGTGCGTGGTCATGTTGTTCATGACGTTTGTGACCCGTCATGGCACCCGACATGGCACATGTACCAGACTGGATGCACAGACGTATGTACCAAGAGGGAACGTTCTTGTGGCCCGACGAGGACGTCAGTTCCTCTGAGTAGGGGTGTATGTGATAGCCTGGCTTATTAGGGATGATAGAGTACTCATATCAATAAGGAATTCCTTCTTTTCCGGAAGCCATTTGGACAGAACTCCAAAGTTAAGCGTGCTCAGCTTGGAGTAGTTTCAGGATGGGTGACCGATCGGGAAGTTGCTCCCGGGTGGCATTACAAGTTGGTATCAGAGCCGACCCTCGTGGTTACATAGATGTTTGCGGACAGGTGTGTGGTCATGTTGTTCATGACGTTTGTGACCCGTCATGGCACCCGACATGGCACATGTACCGGACTGGATGCACAGACGTATGTACCAAGAGGGAATGTTCCTGTGGCCCGACGAGGACGTCGGTTCCTCTGAGTGGGGGTGTATGTGATAGCCTGGCTTATTAGGGATGATAGAGTACTCATATCAATAAGGAATTCCTTCTTTTCCGGAAGCCCATTCGAACAGAACTCCAAAGTTAAGCGTGCTCAGCTTGGAGTAGTTTCAGGATGGGTGACCGACTGGGAAGTTGCTCCCGGGTGCGCACGAGTGAGGACAAAGTGCGCAGAAAATACTAGTATTGATCTGTGGGGCCATTCTAGATCCCGCCAGGAGTAACGACCACCGGCGAGTGTGGCCGGGGCGTTACACCTAGCTAGGGGCGTTAAACGATAGCGCTTGTTGGGAGTCAACCCAATTTTATTTTTATTCCTTGCTTTTTGCTCCTATTTAGTAATAAATAATTTATATAGCCTCTGTTTAGGATGTGTTTTTTGTGTTTAATTAGTGTTTGTGCCAAGTAGAACCGTTGGGAAGACTTGGGGAAAGTCTTGATATCTTGCTGTAAAAAAACAGAAACTTTAACGCTCACGAGAACTGCTGCCATTTTTATTTGGAAAGTGCTATTTAGTTAATTATTTTCGCCGATGATTAATAGATAAATTCCTCACGTCCATAATTTTATTTTAGAATTGTTGGGGTTCCAGATCTTGCGCTAGTTACAGATTACTACAGATTGTTCTGTTTTTGACAGATTCTGTTTTTCGTGTGTTGTTTGCTTATTTTGATGAATCTATGGCTAGTAAAATAGTTTATAAACCATAGAGAAGTTGGAATACAGTAGGTTTAACACCAATATAAATAAAGAATGAGTTCACTACAGTACCTTGAAGTGGTCTTTTGTTTTCTTTCGCTAACGGAGCTCACGAGATTTTCTACTTTAAGTTTTGTGTTGTGAAGTTTTCAAGTTTTGGGTAAAGATTTGATGGATTGTGGAACAAGGAGTGGCAAGAGTCTAAGCTTGGGGATGCCCATGGAACCCCCAAGATAATCTAAGGACACCTAAAAGCCAAAGCTTGGGGATGCCCCGGAAGGCATCCCCTGTTTCGTCTACTTCTATCGGTAACTTTACTTGGAGCTATATTTTTATTCACCACATGATATGTGTTTTGCTTGGAGCGTCTTGTATGATTTGAATCTTTGCCTTTTAGTTTACCACAATCATCCTTACTGTACACACCTTTTGAGAGAGCCATACATGATTTGGCATTTGTTAGAATACTCTATGTGCTTCACTTATATCTTTTTGAGTTATATAGTTTTGCTCTAGTACTTCACTTATATCTTTTAGAGCACGGTGGTGGATTTTTTTAATAGAAACTATTGATCTCTCATGCTTCACTTAGATTATTTTGAGCGTCTTAAATAGCATGGTAATTTTCTTAAATAATCCTAATATGCTAGGTATTCAAGATTAGTAAATTTTTTCTTATGAGTGTTTTGAATACTAAGAGAAGTTTGATGCTTGATGATTGTTTTGAGATATGGAGGTAATAATATCAAAGTCATGCTAGTTGAGTAGCTGTGAATTTGAGAAATGCTTGTGTTGAAGTTTGCAAGTCCCGTAGCATGCACATATGGTAAACGTTATGTAACAAATTTGAAACATGAGGTGTTATTTGATTGTCTTCCTTATGAGTGGCGGTCGGGGACAAGCAATGGACTTCTCCTACCAATCTATCCCCCTAGGAGCATGCACGTAGTGCTTGGTTTTTGATGACTTGTAGATTTTTGCAATAAGTATGTGAGTTCTTTATGACTACTGTTGAGTCCATGGATTATACACACTGTCACCCTTCCATCATTGCTAGCCTCTTCGGTACCATGCATTGCCCTTTCTCACATCGAGAGTTGGTGCAAACTTCGCTGGTGCATCCAAACCCCGTGATATGATACGCTCTTTCACACATAAACCTCCCTATATCTTCCTCACAACAACCACCATACCTACCTATTATGGCATTTCCATAGCCATTCCGAGATATATTGCCATGCAAATTTCCACCATTCCGTTTATCATGACACATTCATCATTGTCATATTGCTTAGCATGATCATGTAGTTGACATAGTATTTGTGGCAAAGCCACCATTCATAATTCTTTCATACATGTCACTCTTGGATCATTGCATATCCCGATACACCGTCGGAGGCATTCATATAGAGTCATATCTTATTCTAAGTATCGAGTTGTAATTCTTGAGTTGTAAGTAAATAGAAGTGTGATGACCATCATTCATAGAGCATTGTTCCAAAAAAACAAAAAAAAGAGAAAGGCCAAAAAAAAGAAGGCCAAAAAGGGGGACAATGCTACTATCATTTGCCACACTTGTGCTTCAAAGTAGCACCATAATCTTCATCATATAGAGTCTTTTGTATTGTCACTTTCATATACTAGTGGGAAATTTTCATTATAGAACTTGGCTTGTATATTCCAACAATGGGCCTCCTCAAATGCCCTAGGTCTTCGTGAGCAAGCAAGTTGGATGCACACCCACTTAGTTTCTTTTTGTTGAACTTTCATACATTTATAGCTCTAGTACATCCGTTGCATGGCAATCCCTACTCGTTGCATTAACATCAATTGATGGGCATCTCCATAGCCCATTGAGTAGCCTCGTTGATGTGAGACTTTCTCCTTTTTGTCTTCTCCACATAACCCCCATCATCATATTCTATTCCACCCATAGTGTTATATCCACGGCTCGCGCTCATATATTGCGTGAAAGTTTATAGGTATGAGATTACTAAAGTATGAAACAATTGCTTGGCTTGTCATCGGGGTCGTGCATGATGAGAGCATTCTTGTGTGACGAAAATGGAGCATGACTAAACTATATGATTTTGTAGGGATGAACTTTTATCTCGAATCTTTCGGATCTGAATATTCATACCACAATTAAGAAGAATTACATTAAAATTATGCCAAGTAGCACTCCGCATCAAAAATTCTGTTTTTATCTTTTACCTACTCGAGGACGAGCAGGAATTAAGCTTGGGGATGCTTGATACGTCTCCAACGTATCTATAATTTTTGATTGCTCCATGCTATATTATCTACTGTTTTGGACATTACTGGGCTTTATTATCCACTTTTATATTATTTTTGGGACTAACCTATTAACCGGAGGCCCAACCCAGAATTGCTGTTTTTTGCCTATTTTAGGGTTTCGAAGAAAAGGAATATCAAACGGAGTCCAAACGGAATGAAACCTTCACGAACGTGATTTTCTCACCGAACATGATCCAGGAGACTTGGACCCTACGTCAAGAAACAAAGGAGGAGGCCACGAGGTAGGGGGCGCGCCTACCCCTCAGGCACGCCCTCCACCCTCGTGGGCCCCCTGTTGCTCCACCGACGTACTCCTTCCTCCTATATATACCTACGTACCCCCAAACAATCAGATATGGAGCCAAAACCCTAATTCCACCGCTGTAACTTTCTGTATCGACGAGATCCCATCTTGGGGCTTGTTCTGGAGCTCCGCCGAAGGGGGTATCCATCACAGAGGGCTTCTACATCAACACCATAGCCTCTCCGATGAAGTGTGAGTAGTTCACCTCAGACCTACGGGTCCATAGTTATTAGCTAGATGGCTTCTTCTCTCTTTTTGGATCTCAATACAATGTTCTCCCCCTCTCTTGTGGAGATCTATTTGATGTAATCTTGTTTTTGCGGTGTGTTTATTGAGACCGATGAATTGTGGGTTTATGATCAAGATTATCTATGAACAGTATTTGAATCTTCTCTGAATTCTTTTACGTATGATTGGTTATCTTTGCAACTCTCTTCGAATTATCAATTTGGTTTGGCCTACTAGATTGATCTTTCTTGCAATGAGAGAAGTGCTTAGCTTTGGGTTCAATCTTGTGGTGTCCTTTCCCAGTGACAGTAGGGGCAACAAGGCACGTATTGTATTGTTGCCATCGAGGATAACAAGATGTTTTTTTTATCATATTGCATGAATTTATCCCTCTACATCATGTCATCTTGCTTAAGGCGTTACTCTGTTTTCATGAACTTAATACTCTAGATGCATGCTGGTTAGCGGTCGATGAGTGGAGTAATAGTAGTAGATGCAGGCAGGAGTCGGTCTACTTGTCTCGGACGTGATGCCTATATACATGATCATACCTAGATATTCTCATAACTATGCTAAATTCTGTCAATTGCTCAACAGTAATTCGTTCACCCACCATAAAATACTTATGCTCTTGAGAGAAGCCACTAGTGAAACCTATGGCCCCCGGGTCTATCTTCATTATATTAATCTTCCCATACTTAGTTATTTTCATTGCCTTTTATTTTACTTTGCATCTTTATCATAAAAATACCAAAAAAATTATCTTATCATATCCATCAGATCTCACTCTCGTAAGTGGCCGTGTAGGGATTGACAACCCCTTATCGCGTTGGTTGCGAGGATTTATTTGTTTTGTGCAGGTGCGAGGGACTCGCGAGTAGCCTCCTACTGGATTGATACCTTGGTTCCCAAAAACTGAGGGAAATACTTACGCTACTTTGCTGCATCATCCTTTCCTCTTCAAGGGAAAACCAACATAGTGCTCAACAGGTAGCAGTTTGATTCCCGGTTTAGTTATGGTTTATTTTGTTTAGATCGAATCGGTCGGTTTAGTTATTAGCCGCGTAGGTTTCTGTTATTTTCCGCCCGAGTGCTGCTTAGCTACAGACCGCACCCCTCCTAGGCCCAGTAGCATCGTCTGTTTTTTTAGTTCTTTTTTGTTTCTATTTTTAAAACAGAAAAGTTCCAATCTTGAAAATTTTATATCTCTTAGGTTATTTAGAGTTTTTGATTTATTATTTTTTCTCTAGCCTGCAAAATTCCTAAAGTTTCTGTATAAAATAGTTTCGCCATGTTTTAGTTTTTAAAAATTGTTTTATATGAGTTTTAGTCAGATTAATATTTCTACTATAAAATGAGCTAGGATTAATGTTTTTAGTGAATCTTTTTGCCACTGCTTTGTTTTGACATTGCCTAGCAGTAGGATTAATTTGGATATTTATAGATTTTATTAAAATTAGTTTTACATGAAAATGACCCTGTTTTAGTTCTTTCACTTTGTTGCTGTTTTCTGTTGTTTTAATTACTTTAAAATTTATTTCCACCTATGTTGTATTTTATTTCCGATTTGTTTCTATAGTTAAAGAAGGTGAACTTTTATTTACAGAAAAAGAAAATGTTTTATTTTTTTCTTACAAGTTTTGTTTTAATCATAATTAAAGTTTTAAAGTAACTTTTAATGTGTTTCTTTTTTCACAATGTTTTTATAATGTTTTCCTTTGTGTTAGTTAACAAAACTTTTGTTTTGTTCTGTTAAGAAAACTTTTTGTATGATAAAACTATTCTTGCTAGTTGTTGGCTTGGAGTAAACGAAGCCTATTTTGATTTCAATTGGTTTTCTTTGGTTTTGGTTGATTGTCTATGTGTGAAGTATGATAGCTTTACTATTATGTTACTATGTTGGTATTGTATGCTTATGTGTTTATTGTTTTCTTCGAATATAATTCCCGGAGTGCGAAGCTTGCTGTCACAAGTCACTAGCATTCGAAGACCGTCAGCCAGGCAAGTCTTGATCATGAATTTTAATTCCTATGTTTTATTGCATTAGTAGTATTTCCTCCCCACCATGCATGCAGTAGGAGAAATTGAATAAGTCTTGAGTAGTATCATGTGGTAGGTTGACCCAAAATCCCTTTGTTACCATTGCCCGGGACGATGTAGTTTATTTTGCTATGCTCGTAGATGGGGTTGGTTGAGCGATTCATAAGGGAGATGTGAGAGTCAAGATGATGACAACCCCATGACTTCAAGCTCAAGATGGACTTCAAATTCACTACTAGGTGGAGGACGGTTGATGGGCACCCTAGAGAAAGTAGCGGATGGCCTGGATGCATGGAGAAGCGCCATGACGTCTTGCGGAAAGCTTCACCCAGCCACGAAGAGACGGATGGATACACCTTGACTGGAAGCTTACCTGTGCAGCCGCAAGCCATTATGGGCTCTGGCTTGGTCGACCCTAGGCATGACTCTGGCCAGACGGTGCTACGAGATGTAGAAGAACGGTAGGATAGGATGGGCCTGGCAGTGGCCTAGAGGAACTCTATGGAAGACCCTGTTTCGTTCGTCCCGTCTTCAAACACTAGGCAGTGCAAGGACATAAAGGAGGGAACGATTCTTGCAGGTAAAGTGCATAAGACTCTGCAGAGTGGAAACCTAATCGATTAGCCGTGTACCCGGTTATGGACAATCGAGCCTCTGGAATTGGAGTATTTCGGAAATCTCAACACCGAACATAATTAATTAATTGATGGGTTATTAATGTTTTTGGGTATGAGACACTGGTTGGCGGAACCATCTCAATAACAACCAATATTTTGTAGTAATTGCAAGCAAGTCCTTTTTGTTGTAGGGAAAAATTATTTTTTTCGCAAAAATTTAAACTTAGAGCCCCGCAGCCAAATTGCATATAGTGTTAGCATTATTATTGTTCTCTCTATGACTTGCCGGCATATTCAAAATGCTGACCTACATGGCTGCAATGTCTCATATTGTAGAGGAGTTTTCCGACCAGGAGTGAGGCTACGATCTACGCTCGGTGATTGCCCTATGGAGTCAGATGGACTCGCTTATCGTCTACGCTTCCGCAGCATTTAGTTTTTCTCATGAGTTGGCCTTCGGCCGAATTTATTCTATTGTAATAAAGACTCAATATGAGAATCATGTAATAAATCAGGCGTGATTGAACTTTGAATTTTTCATCAACGTATTGTGTGTGCCAGCATGATCTTGGGATGGTACTGATACATAGAGACTTGACCGATTTCGGGTCGGGTCGCTATAGAGATGGTATTCAGTGCACACGCTGATCGTAGGACTTAACCCCTAGGATCGGAAAGCCATAGGAATAAATTATTTTATTTTATGTCCTTATCATTTTGTACTTCTCCCCTATTCATTTCTGACTTCTCTCTGATTTTCAACATTCTAGATGGCCACCGAGTTCACCCCAGTTCTTCTACTAGTGTTTTGCCAGCCGGATGAGACGATGCTTTTCGGCAAGAAGCTGGTTCAGATCATGAAGAAGCTGAAGATTGCTCTGCCCTCAATCACCGGGAAGCCTACCAATGCACTTCCGATGGATACCCGCTACAGGATTAAGGTGCACATTCCAGGGAGGACTTTCGGAGGATATTCAGAGCCCATCGACTTTGAGTTTACCGCTTTCACTTGGATCCTCGGAAGAGACATGACGATTTATCATGCACTTGGACATCTCCGAGAAGAGTACATGGCCGAGCTTGACTCATCAGACCTCGCCATGATTTCTCGCCGAGCTAGGAATGGAGATATCATCCGTACCACGGAGGACGACTCCATTCTTTCATATGTCCAAGACTTGGAGAGTCACATCAGGAACCAGGAAATTCAGACGCGCCGAAGCTCGAAGGTACACAGGAGGTTGTTGTTCCATGAACTGGAACTAGAGGAGAAAGCATGCGTGGACTTCCTTGAACATGAAGAGGAGGTTAAGGATTTTATGGATAGAATTGAGGACTTGGAGAACTACATTTCCACACTGGAGGAAAAGATGGACCAGGGAGAAGACCTCTTCCCGACTGGAGATGATGGACCCCTCGTGAGCAATGACTAGGATTATGAAGAGAGCTCCACCGAAGGAAGCCACAAGAGGAGGCGCCGCACCAGAGGACGCCGCACCGAAGGATGCAAGAATAATTGATGAAGACATTTAGTCGACCACCATGTTTTATTTTTATTTTTTTCATCGATCAGTTAGGCCGTTTTTTCGATTAGTCGTGAGATTTTGTAATCCGAGATTGAACCTTGTTTGAGATGAATGAATAAATGATTGGTGTGATTATGATTGTGCATTCATTTGGGTAGTGCTATTTTCTCATTAGACCCTTGTTCTATTATAATTTCTCATCCACTCCAAAACACCAGATGCCTCCGAGACGTGACCCCGGTTTCACTTTCCCGCTGGAGCTCACCCAGCTGATCCAACAGCAGAATGCCTTGATGCAAATGCTCATCCAGAACCAAGCCAAAAACAACAACAACAACAATCCACCGCCACCACCCCCTGTCGACAACCTGACCCGGTTCCTAAGGCTGAATCCACCGGTGTTCTCTAGCAGCACCGAGCCGATTGTAGATGATGATTGGCTCCCCAAGATCGAAAGGGAGCTAGCAACTGCTGGATGCACAGATATTGAGAAGGTGCGTTCTACCGCACATCAACTGGATGGACCGCAGCCTCTTGGTGGGATAACTACACCACCACCTGTCCCATAGCCACCATCACGTGGGATCAGCTTTAGCAGGCCTTTCGCACCGCTCATGTTTCAGCTGGATCCATGAGTCTGAAGAAGCACAAGTTTCACAACTTACGCCAGGGAAATCATACTGTGGGACAGTACGTGGATGAGTTCAGCCAGTTAGCTCGCTATGCCCCGGGTGATGTGGCCACATATGTTGCAAAATAGGAGAAGTTCCTCGAAGGACTTAATGATGAGCTAGGAATGCAGCTGATGGTGGCCAGCTTCAATAACTACCAGGAGCTGGTAGACAAGGCCATCATCCTTGAAGGAAAGCAACAGTAGATTGTTAGCCGCAAGCGAAAGTATAGTCAGGGGAAGTACAACTCGGGAGCTCAGCAGAAGCCTCACTACACCCCGTACCCAGGAGGTCACACCCATCACACCCATGGAGGACACAACCATGGAGGGAATGGGAACAATCGCAACAACAACAACAACTTGAAGTCGGGAAATGAGGCAATGGTAACCAGCACCGTCCCGCTCTGGCTCAGAAGGATTTGAGTCATATCAACTGTTTCAAGTGCTAGAATACAGGACACTATGCCACCGATTGTCTGGAGGCCAAGCGGGGGAATGGAAATGGCAATGGCAACGGAAGCTCATCAACCAAGAAGCCCAATCCTTTTCCTCGTGCCCAGGTGAACTACATCAACGTGGAGGACGTCTATGATCAGCCAGACACTATGGTTGGTAAGTTTTTATTAAACTCACGTCCAGTATTGATACTGTTTAACTCTGGTGCACCGCATTCATTCATATCAAGGGTAGTTGTGGAAAAGTATGGGTTGCCCACTAGAAACCCTCTTCAGGTCACTTCCCCAGGAGGAGAGATGACGGCAGGCTTAGGCTGTCATTCGACCCTCAGCATCGGAAATCATGATTTTCCTGCAGGGATTGGACGTGATCCTAGACATGGACTGGTTGATGAAGTTTGAAGGAAACATTGACTATGCTCGCAAGACAATTTTGCTCACCACCCCGGAGCAGAAGAGGATCAAGTATATATCCAGACGCACACCGATGAAGAATTAGGTGAATTCCCTCACGGGAGTTGTTCAGGAGGAAGTGCCCGTAGTGCAAGATTTTCCCGATGTATTTCTAGAGGAATTACCAGGAATGCCACTAGACAAAGACATTGAGTTTTGATTGAGTTATTGCCCGACACAGCCCCAATATCCAAGAGACCTTATCGGATGCCCCCGAACGATTTGGAAGAGATCAAGAAGCAAATTAATGAGCTATTGGAGAAGGGATATATTCGGCCAAGCTCGTCACCTTGGGGAGCCCCAGTTCTTTTGGTAGATAAGAAGGATGGAACCCTGAGAATGGTTGTGGATTATCGTTCGTTGAACGACGTGACCATCAAGAACAAGTACCCTCTACTGATGATTAATGATTTATTTGATCAGCTAGTCAGAGCCAAGGTATTCTCCAAGATCGATCTTCGATCAGGGTATCATCAGTTGCAGATTCGTGAACAGGATATACCCAAAGCAGCTTTCACCACCAGGTATGATTTATATGAGTATACAGTCATGTCATTCAGATTGACTAATGCCCCTGTGTATTTTATGAGCATAATGAACAAGGTATTTATGGAATATCTGGACAAGTTTGTCGTGGTGTTCATCGATGACATATTGGTGTTCTCCAAGAGCGAGGAAGAGCATAAGGAACATTTGCCTCTAGTTCTGGAGAAACTCCAAGAACATCAGTTATATGCCAAGTTCAGCAAATGTGAATTTTGGTTGAAGGAAGTCGGATTCCTTGGACATGTTATTTCAGGAGAAGGAATAGCAGTCGACCCCACCAAGGTTGAATCGGTCACCAAATGGCAGTCCCCCACCTCTGTCAAGGAGATCCGCAGTTTTCTCGGACTTGCAGGATATTATTAGAGATTTATTGAGAATTTCTCCAAGATTGCTAATCCCATGACGGAGCTGTTGAAGAAGGAAACTAAGTACATTTGGACCGAGGATTGTGAAGCCAGTTTTCAGGAGCTGAAGAAACGTCTGGTTACAGCCCCAATGCTCATTTTGCCGGACATACCACTACAAAAAAATACACTTCCGTGCTGATACGTGTTTGTCACAGTAGGTCACGTTTTCTATCATGCATGTACATCCATGACAAATTTATGACAGAATGAAGATAGTCATACCTGTGCTGTCGTAGAAGTGTTCCATGACATTACCAAAATTATCATCATGGAAGTGTCCACTTCCATGATGATAAATCGCGCGTCATAGAAGTGCTTTCGTCAAGGATGACCGACATGTGGCATCCACCGTAACGGAAGCCGCTAAGCTATTGGGTCTGGTTTTGGATCCGATAACCCACTAACAGCCATGACCAATGCCGATTTTCCATGTGTAAAATCTCATTGGCCGACGGAACCACGCATCAGCTCCGCGTTGGCACATGTGTCACTCATCCAACGGTCGAGATGGGCCTATGATATGTTGACACGTGGACGGGCCCAAAAGTGGCCCATAAAGTTTAAATGGGCCGGCCCAACTAAAGGCCCACAAGATTTAGCGGACCATAATGGGACGGCCCAGCTAAAGGCCCACAAGATTTTGCAGACCATGATGGGCCGGCCCAGCTAAAGGCCCACAAGATTTAGAAGACCACAATGGGCCAGCCCAACTAAAGGCCCACAAGATTTTGCAGACCATAATCGGCCGGCCTAGCTAAAGGCCCAACATTCTCAGTGAAGGCCCGTACAACTAGTGTCAAATCGGCCCGTCAATGGCCTGTCCTAAACTTGTCATCATCGCGGCCCATGGTCACTTCTGGCCCTTTAACAGTCTGCTAAGTATATGGGCCGAATTACGGCTCGGTGTATTTCCGGCCTGTTAAAGGTCCTGCTTCATTTGGGCCCATTTATAGGCCATTGAAACTTTTGGCCCATAAATGACCGTGAAGGATTTGGGTCATATTCGGCCATGTCTCACATTCGGCCTGTTAGAGGCCCACTATAGATTTGGGCCACTTTTGGCCTGTTGTGATTTTCGGCCTGTTAATGTCGGACGAAATCCATGGGCCATATGTGGCCCAACATCACATCAGGCACATTAACGGCCCATATAAAAATGACGATAATCTAGCCCGACCGAACTTCCAGCCTGTTAAAGGCCCATGTATTAGGTCGGCGCATTTACGGCCCGTCCGAATTTCGTCCTGTGAAAGATCCAAATCGTAAATGGGCCACCATTTCGGCCTGCTAAGACCAGTGGGTTATTTGGCACAATCAGGGCCCAATCTCACTTTCGGTCTATTAAATACCCATGTTTTTAATGGGCTCGAGATATTTACACCTGTTAACGGCCTATTGTTACTGAGGGCCCAAATTATGTTTAGGCCTATTAAAGGCCCACTATGGGCACATGCCTACCAGAAAAATATGAAAGCTTATGCTGATTTAGGCCCAGATATTTTTAGTGGGCTGGATGCAAATTTCGGCCCATAATTGTTTTTAGCCCAATTGGAATGGGCCCGACAAATGTTGGCATGTTGGGCTCCTACGAAGCTTTCGGCTGAATACATTACTAAGATAAACCTACACTATACAAAAATAGCATCGTAATTACTGCAACCTTTGACAACATCATAAATGTTGTATCACAACAAAATAAATTCCAACCATACAACAAAAGGCCTGTTGGCATAAAGTTTACAGTCCTTGCAGATAAAAGCACCATCAAATGTATAGAAGCACATATCATTTGACCTGGGTGCTAATGTTTCAAGCTATAGAATCTAATGGAGCAGCACGATCTTCACCTTTTTCCGCCATTGCTCTTGAACAACGAAGCGAATGTCTGATAGTCTGGTTTCAAAACCATTCATATCTTGATGACATTTGTCAACCACTATTCTTGTTTCCAAAACAACGTCCATTATGGATTGGACTTGTGTCTGGAGCACAGATATATCATTCTGTCTGGCAGGAAGATTTTGTTCAGTAGGCGATTTGGATGAGGTTACCTTGACAACCAACCCAGAATTACGCAGGAAGGTGCTTTTTTCACTGTTAGTGGAGAGATACTGACGCATTTCAGCAAGAGGTGACATTGTGCCCGTGGTAGCCTCGTCACCTTCAGGTGGTTGTGGCTGTTCAATCATTTGTTCCATAGCTTCCTGAAAGTTTGAACTTGTAGATTAGTGTACCAGATAAGTTACTAATGAGACAAAAACAAACAAGGTAGGTTACATGTTTATACATAACTTATTTTGGTGAACTACTATAATACATTAGCATGTATTGTAGTGCCAACTACATAATAAAATCACTTTCGGAACATATGTCCATGTAGCATGCCTACTGTATTGTCTATTTCCTCACATTCGTTGACATCTAAGGATAAATAGACATGGTTTAAAGTAGGATGAACATAGTATGACATCATTCATATCATGGGCAAACATATATAAAACAAACAGGCTATTTTCTCATTGTGTGCGCACGTGAACATAACAACTAGATTACAGATCAAGACCAAAAGAATATCCTTCATCTCTTTTAAACCATGTAAGGTGAAATGATACATTAAGACAACTGTGTATAAAAGTGAACAGAGTAACTGACATTGGCTGCAAACCAAGTAGTTAAATGAACACATCATAGTACCAATCAGTTCAAAGGCAGGAGGAGTAAGGACTTACAACATCGTCTTGAACTGGTGTGATCATGCCCTTCATCTTGCTGGTGTGGCAATCCTTGAAGATTTGCACTGCATTTGGTTCAGGTTCTTTTTGGTCCGCACAGGCTTTCTCTGTATTTGGAACAAGTCAATATAGATACGATAATATGACACAGAAAAGAAGGAAGTAGCAGCTTTTTACAAGAGCCTCACAGTGTGCAATATAGCTACGAGATCCCATTGTCTGTTGGAATTTCACTTTAGAACAGTTGGTCTTGTTCTTCAAATATTTAGCCTAGAAGAAGATACACTTGTAAGGCACATACATAAATACAAGTTCAATATGTGGTCTGATCAAATACATATAGCCTACCTGATACTTTGGATCAGACCAGTGTTTAACGAGGGCTGTACAGTCTTCATCTGTAATATATTCCACTGGAGATGTTTGGGCGATTTCATTGTTAGCCTTGCCTTCAAAGTGATATTTTCTAAGGTGGTACCGATACTGTCGTAGAGCAGACTGAAAAACATGAGTGCATGCTTGTTTAGTTGCATCATCTTTCAGATCCAACTTGAACCTCATCTGTTGAAAAACGAATGTGAGTCTTATTAGGAGGAAGCTAGAAAGTATGGGACAAAGCAAGACAATATGACTAATTGCGATGAATAACATTACTTACGGATAAATGGTCAAGGAAGGTGTTAAACTGGGTATTGTATTTCTCATTCCTGTACTGGATCCACATTGGGAGGATACGTGCATGACACCTAACGACAACGGCTGACTCTATAGCATCACGTGCCCTTTTTAAATCTACTTCAAAAATGGATCTCTATTCTTCCTCCTTTAGATTTTGTTAATCTGTCAATCATTATCCTTGATGTCTGTTTCCGCTTGCACCGTGGTGCTAGTTCAACAACGAATATGGAAAGTGTTAGTGTACATCAAACTGTGAGAGTACATATAAAGGAGCATGCAACTGGAACTTGACTCGGTCAAGTACCATCTTGGTGTTGATGCTCATGAGGTTCATCTGATCTTGCCAAGTCATGTTGTGTCAGCAGTGCTTCGGAAGTAGTGTTAGGTGTGAAGGCAGCTTGGGAACTGGCTAGTTCCGGAGAAAACGAACGAGTACCTCGTTGAGATGCTGGTACAGTTGAAGCAGATGCTGCAGCTGGTGGAGCAGGTGATACTGTGTTTGTAGATTTAGCCGGTGGACTTGGACCTTCTACTGCACTATAAGTACTAGCAGAATCTGGACGGCAGATCCTTTTCCGTTTCTCCCGACAAGTAACACCACTCCCTACTATATTATTTTCCTTGCTCTTTTTTGACTTTGCCATGTCAAGCCGTACCCACAACACAAAACAATAAAATCGCTCTTCAGAACTCATTGATGCATGATACAGACAAGCAATACTTTGATGTAAGACAACCGTATGAGGATGGAATATGTAAGAAAAACAAGATGGCATGACATATTCATAGCTACGATGTGTAAACTAAGAAGAAAGATTTTCAAGAAAATAGAAGTAATGCAAGCTAGACACCATATGAAAGATGCAACCAATATTACTCTGCCAAGTTAAAAGTGTCTTGTCATAAGTGGCAATTCGAAAAATTAGAAGCAGTACAACATAGAAATCAATGCAAGATGCAACCACTATCCAACTGCCATGTTAAAAGCGTCCAATCATGAGTGACTGATGCGGGATACACAACGGCAGTACTTTGATGTAAGAACATGGTATGATAGATAGATGCAGTGTATTCTAGACACATAACACCATGTCATATGCACATGTATAACATATAAACTCAGCAGGTGCAATTTAATCAAAATAGAAGAAATACAGGCTAGACAACATATGCAACATGAAACCAATTATCACACTGTCAACTTAGAGCAAGCACCTGCGATGGTGGAGTACGGGAGATGAACTCATCATGTAGACTTTGGACTTCAACTTCATTAGCAGTAGAGTGGCAAATCTAGAGAGTCTCCATTTGCGTCGGTGCGGAGGACCACCAACATCCCCTAACTTACTCTTTTCCTTCCTATTTTCTGATATTGCCTTATGAAGTCAAAACCACAAGAAGATGAATAAAATTAGCTCTGCATAACTGGTTGATGCATGATACAGACGAACACTACTTTGATGTAAGGCAAGTGCAGGATAGGAGGATGGAATATATACAAAAAAGACAGTGTTTCATATTCACACGTACGATAGGAGGATGGAATATGTATGAAAAAATAGTAAGCGGAAGGCATTTCAACAAAATTAGAAGAAATGAAAGCTACACACCATATGAACATGCAACCAATATCACTCTATCAGGTAAAAAGTGTCTCGTCGTAAGTGCCATTTCAAGAAATTAGAAGCAGTACAAGCTAGAAGACAATGCAAGATGCAACCTACATCACCGTCCCAAGTTAAATGTGTCTTATGGGTAAGTGATCGTTGCAGGTATAAGTTGTAAGATACGCAGATGCAATTCAACATAATCAGAAGCAATACAAACTAGACATCATACGGAAAACGCAACCACATATAACAGCTCCAAGTTAGAGCAAGCACCTGTGATGGTGGAGTAGGGGAGATGTGCTCATCATGTACACGTATGTTCTAGAAACAGGAACACGTGTCATATGCACAGGCATTATGTGTAAAGTAAGCAGATGCAATTCAACAAAGTTAGAAGCAATACAAGCTAGACATCATACGCAACACGCAACCACATATAATAGTGCCAAGTTAGAGCAAGCACCTGTGATGGTGGAGTAGGGGAGATGTGCTCATCATCTACACAGCTACGTTGATTGTCCAGCCTTGTGTTGTCTTGCGAATCTTGTTGGGAGGATGGCGGAGTAGAATCTATAGAGACCCCCTGTTTGAGTTGCTCCGAAGGACCACCATCATCCACTGCCGGACTAATTTCCTTCAGCTGTAATGATTTTGCATTGTGAAGTCAAACCGATAAGAAAAAGGAATAAAATTCGCTCTTCAGAACTCATTCATGCATGATACTGACGAACACTACTCGGATGAAAGGCAAACACATGATGCGAGGATGGAATATGTATGAAAAATAGGATGGTGTGACATATTCACACCTATGATGTGGTAACTAAGCAGAAGGCATTTCAATAAATTAGAAGCACTGCAAGCTAGACACCATATGAAAGATGCAACCAATATCACTCTGCCAAGTTCAAACTGTATGTCGTTTCAACAAATTAGAAGCAGTACATGCTAGAAATCATATGCAGGACACAACCAATATCACAATGGCAACTTAAAGGTGCCTTATCATAAGTGACTAATGCGGGGTATGCAAGAATAGTAGTCTGATGTAAGAACATTGTGTGATCAGATATAGTATGTTCTAGAAACAGGAACATATGTCATATTCATAGGCATTATGTGTAAAGTAAGAAGATGCAATTCAATAAAGTTAGAAGCAATACTCCCTCCATTTCTTTTTACTCTACATATAATATTTGGTCAAAGTCAAACTGCACAAAGTTTGACCAAATTTATATAAAAAATATGAACATCTACAATACTAAAACTATATAGTATGAACATATGTTTCATGGTGCATCTGATAATATTGATTTCATATCGTGAATGTTTATATTTTTCAATATAAAGTTAGTCAAACTCTACAAAGCTTGACTTTGACCAAACCTTATATGCAGACTAAAAAGAAACGGAGGAGTACAAGCTAGACATCATACGCAACATGCAACCACATATAATAGTGCCAAGTTAGAGCAAGCACCTGTGATGGTGAAGTAGGGGAGATGTGCTCATCATCTACACAGCTACATTGACTGTCTAGCCTTGCGTTGTCTTGTGAATCTTGTTGGGAGGATGGCGGAGTAGAATCTATAGAGAACCTCCATTAAGGTTCAATCAATATCACTCTGCCAAGTTAAAACTGTCTCGTCATAGGTGGCGTTCATCAAACTAGAAGCAATACATGCTAGAAATCATATTTAAGACGCAAACCAATATCATACTGCCAACTTAAAGGTGTCCCGTCATAAGTGACTGATGCAGGATACACAAGAAGAGTAGTTTCATGTAAGAACATGGTGTGATAGACAGATATAGTATGTACCAAAAACAGGAAAGTGTGTCATATTCACACGTATCATGTGTAAGCTAAGCAGATGCAGTTTACACTAATTAGGAGCAACACAAGCTAGACACCATATGCAACATGCAACCAGATATCACACTGCCAAGTTAGAGCAAGCACCTTGGATGGTGGAGTAGGGGAGCGGAGACTTGGACCTTGTAATGCACTATCAGTACAAGGAGAATCGGTACAGATGCTCCGTTTATGTTGCTACAGAGGATCACCATCATTGCCTTCCTTACTCTTTTCCTTCCTATTTCTTGATTTTGCCTTGTCAAGTCAAACCCACAAGAAAAAAGAATAAAATTTGCTCTTCAAAACTCATTGATGCATGATACTGACGAACACTACTTTCATGTAAGGCATCCGTATGATAGGAGGATGGAATATGTATGAAAAACAGGACGGCGTGAAATATTGACATGTATGATGTATAAAGTGTAAACTAAGTACAAGGTGCTTGAACTTGTTAGAATCAATGCAAGCTAGAAACCATATGAAAGATGAAACCAATATCACTCTGCCAAATTAAAAGGGTGCCCTAACAAATGTATTTGACCAAATTAGAAGCAATACATGGCAACAGGCTAGAAATAATATGCAATATGCAACGAATAAAGGTGACTCATTGTAAGTGATTGGTGCAGGATACAGAAGAGATGTAGTTTCATGTAAGAACAAGGTTAACACATAGATGTACTGTGTACCAAAAATAGGAAGGCATGTCATATTCATAGGTATAATGTGTAAACTAAGCAGATGCAATTTATCCTAATTAGAAGCACTACAAGCTAGACATTGTATGCAACATGCAACCACATATCACAATGCGAAGTTAGAGCAAGCACCTGTGATGGTGGTGTGGGGGAATTGCGGTCATCAACTAGAGAGATATGTTGACTATCTTCATTTAGCCTTGCTGTTTCTTGAGAATCATGTGGGGAGGATGACACTGCACTCTTTAAACGAGTATGGCATCTCACAGTAACCCACTTGGGTGACTATCTCATCATAAGTGATTGACGAGGGATACAAAAGAGCATTAGTTTGATGTACGAACATGGTTAATAGACATATGTAGTATGTATCAAAAACATGAAGGCATGCCATTAACAAAGGTATAATGTGTAAAGTAAGAAGATGCAATTTAACCAAATTGGAAGCAATACAAGCTAGACACCATATGCAACATGCAACCACATTTGACGGCGCAAAGTTAAAGCAAGCTCCTGGGATGGTTGTGTGTGGCAATTGAGATCATCAACTGCAGAGCTACATTTACTGTCTCCAACTGCTGACACTGCACCATTTAGAGCGCTGAAACGCATAGTGCTTGTCTTCGAGTTACACTGGAGGGACTTCTGTCTTTTCTTTTCTGCATTCATCAACACTGCATCAGAGTCTGAAATACCCATGCATAAAAAAACAATAGTGTGAGTATGGGTGAAGTGTGTGCACAATTAGTACAGTGTAAAGGTAGCAGATAGCAGGTCGGTGAGAAATAAATGACGGGAGACATATCATAGCTCTACAACATGCATGGCACACTAAATTACTACAGGATTCTATGAAAATAATAGTTGATTGAAAAAAATAGGCCAGTCCATTTTTTCTGCACCGTCCGATGTACAAAGAACGGGCAGATCGCCTTCTTCTACCTCCAGCCAGTCAGTGCTGACGATCTTCCTTGAAACGCCAGCGACCACCGGCCCAGTCCCCTGCCTGCGCCCTCCCCTCGACCTCACCGCACCGCCATGCTTGGCACCGCCCCCGGCCATCCATTCAAGCCCCGCCGACCTCCAGATCGGGTGCAATCAGCTCCTGCACCCCACACCCCTATGATAGACACCGATGCGCCACTTCCCCGGCGAACAGGCGGACTAGGTGCTCCGCGCGCCTAAGCGGGTGCTGCTTCTTTTAATTGCGGTTCGACTGACCCTGAATTGAAATCCAGGCGTGCTACGGACCTCTAGCAAAGGTGAAATAGTAAAGGGAGGAAACCTTGTGCATTTAGTATCACGAAGAAGATGCAGTAAGAAGCGCTCAACTAGTTTCGTGGGATGAATACGGTGTGAGCAGAGACGTAAGGTTTGCACGAATAAGGGAAGAGGAGTACCTCTTTCTGCTGGCAGTGATGTGTCCTCCTTCTGTTTTTCCAACGATCTTCTTGTGGTTCGCTAGAAACAAGAAGTTGTGGAGGATGGTGGAGCCTTGGACGAACCCATGGCTAAGTTGTTGAGTGTGGTGCGGTGGTCGTCTGTCGGCGGCGGGGAACCAGATCCGAGGCGGCGAACGACGACGTAGCGGGAACAGCTCTGGTGTGGTGGACGGTTGCAATAGTGGAGCGGCAGCAGTGAGGCGTAGGACATCGTGGTCAGAGTGGTTCTGGTACGGCGCACGTCGGCGTCGGCATCGTGGAGGCAGCTCTACCTCGGCTTCAACTGCTAAGTCATTGAGGGCGTTGTGGTTGTGGTTGCGTTGGATGACGATGTCGGGGTACCGGCTCCGGCGTGATGGAGGAGGGCGGTGGTGGATTGGGCGCTATGGGGTGGAGGACGTAGGAGGCTGGGGTTTCGCGACTGGTGGAGAGGGCGTGTTGGCGCCCACGGAGTATGAATGGGGAAACAGAGGGAGGCGGGGAACTAAGGGAGAACAATGTTTCGGTTTGGGACGCGCTTGTTTGAAATTTGGGGAAAGTTACAAACTTTTCCCCCATCTAAAATTTTGGACATATTGCGGGTTGGGGGTAGGACAGTAATCTCAGGTGTCCCAAATGTGTGCGGGATAGATTTCGGCCGAGCGCATGGGTGTTTAGGCGCCCACGGCGTATGAATGCTTCTCGGAGGCGGTTGAGACTGGTGTCTTGGTGAAGTTACAAACCTACCCCGGTTTAGACCTTTGGACATCCGGCCGATAGGCTACACGGGCCAGAGTCAGGACAGTAATTTCCTACCACCAAACATTAGTCTCGCGTGGTTTCGAGTGACCAGAGCCTATTTGGCGCTTCGTTCAATATTTGGGAGCAAAAGCATTAACGTTTTCGGTTCTCTTGAATTGAACTTTCATGATTTGTCAAACTTCACAAATCTTTACTCTTGAAAATCCTAAAGCTACGATTATTTTGGAATGGAGGGGGTACATTTGAATATACATTGTACACGAGTATATATTAAAAAATATGCAACTTACCTCAGTTCATGCATGGTTCCAGATATAATCTCCTTGGTTGCAAAAAAAGTTAGACATGCGTATGAATATATATAGCATGTTCAAACGCACAACAAAGATTGATGCCCCCTTTTACATCTAATTTACAAATGCCATTATCTCAGGTTCAAATAGATGAATGCACTTCCTATGAATTCGAATCTTCGAAACCCCCTTTATGTTGAATTCGACATGTATTCTGTTTCGTAGCTAGCAATTTGGAATGTATCCATGCAAGTGATAAATGTATAAAGTGCTTCACACTAACAACATGGAGTGCACTAATTAATGTTTATATATGAATTGCAAAAGCATCTATTGCCTGTATTTCAAACCGCTCTCACTCTATGGATTGATAATATGAAATAAACACATGCACATGCTAGAATTCAATAGAGTATGGGTGTCTGATAGGACGATTTTCATCCATACGCAATTTGCCAAATTCATGATCTCATCAAAAAATGCCATTTATATTTTAATTTAATGCGTAGAACCAACTTTTACACGTAGATGCACTATGCCTCGGCCCATTCTCACAAACGTGCTATATATCTCTCTATCTACCGCATAAGTGCACACACTTTATATGCATCGACATTTCTCTTTGACAAATGCTCACAATCTCTCTCGTGGTGTCGGGGAGTCTCACGCACATGCTCTCTCTGTATATCTCTCTCTCTCTCTTTGTGACTACTATGTACCACTCTTTTCACTAATCTCAGTTGGAAAACACTATTTCTCTCGCATGCATATATACACACATATGGTCTCTACTGGCCCTCTATACGCACATATATGTGCCTACGTCTCTCCTGCATGCACATTATCTTTAGGCCTCTCTCGCACACATTGCCCCCCCCCCCCAGACACACCTCTCTCTTAGTAGTTGGCAGATATGGTTCCATCATATCATTTGGTAGGATATCCCTCACTGTTTGGCTGGATGGTAATACGAGGCAAAGTTTTACCCTAGTTTGGACCCTTGCAGTTGAGGAAAAAGCCTACTCCTGGTACCGTATATTTGTGGTAGGGGTGTGTACAAAGTACACGTGAATACCAGGCATTGTGCGTGTGTGTATACTATCGACGAACTAGCCCCCAAGCTTCTATAACATACAGGGAGCCTAGGTTTACAAATCATATATAGTCGGCTTATCACTAGTGGGGATAGAGTCCTCCGCGACTCTGGTAGCTAGCTTCGTGTTGTACGCTGAGTCCTCCACATGGGTCTTCGTATAACGTGTGTCGGTCCAACCTATGTGGCGCAGGATGGAACCAACCCATGAGTCCTCATGTTGACCCACCACAACTAGAAATGATGTGCCCACCACACCACACACGCAATCGGCCACTAAGAAAATAAGCATATACAATAGTACAATGTTATACATGAAAGTTAATTGCATGGTGCATCCAAAAATATTTGTTCTGCATTGTGAATGTTTATATATTCTCCTAAAATATTAGTCAGGGGAAAGAGAAATTAAGGGCATATCTCTCCTTGTCTCCATCGGACACCCCCTCTTTCTACACCACTTTCACGTACGCACACAAACTATCTCTCGGCCCTCTAAAAGTATGCATGCTCATGACACATTCACGCGTGAAGGTCACTGTATTTCAAGCTAAAGCACTATACGGTCACTGGACTTTAGAATATGCTCTTTACGGTCACCGTATACATTCTCATGGTGATCATATGGTATCTAGCTCACGATACATCTCCGTATTTTCTTGATGACACTGACGGACTTTGCATTTGATGCGTGCTCCGTATTTTTTTGATGACACTTACGGTCATTGTATTAGAAGCGAAAGCACGATATGGTCACTGGACTTCAGAATAAGCTCATCACGGTCACCACACACATTTTGTCGTGCTAACCAACATGTGGTTGGATGGTTAGGAGGACAGTGGTTTCTCAAGCCCACCAGGGTTAAAGTCTCGGTGCTCACATTTATCCTGGGTTAATCTTAGTATTTTCCAGCGATGTGCGTTCAGTGGGAGGAGACGTTCCACTCGACTACGAGGCACCTATGGTGACTTCATAAAATCTCAAGATCATATGCTAGCTCACTCTCTCGAAGGTGCTCATAGGGGTAGGGTCTGTGTGTGTGCGCTTATAGTGGTGAGTGCTTGCGCGTATATATGAGCCCTTGCGTCTGTACCGTGTTAAAAGAATACATGTCATGATTATACGGTCACTGGCTCACCCGTACAACTCCGTATTTTGTTGATGACACAATTAATTGACCAGTCAAACGTTCCATGTGACGCAACTAGTGTTTCACCATCGGGGCGCGTAACCGTGGGGCCCACCTGTCAGCCCGTATATGTAAGAAAGAAATGGTAGTTTGAGTCTGTACTGTGTTAATAAAAGACATTTTAGGATGATCATACGGTCACTGGCTCACCATACATCTCTGTAATTTGTTGATGACATGATCAATTGACCAGTCAAACGGTCCACATTCAGCAGCGCACATTACCATAGGGCCCACCCGTCAACGCGTATATAAAGGACATAAATGGTAATAAATTAGTGGTCGGTGGGTACTCGAAGTCGTGAGACCTCTGGTTGGCAGTAGCCGGCAGTGGGGGGCGCATTGATTGGGCGGTGGGGTGGGGATTATCGGAGAAAAAGCTCGGCGCAGGGGGGGGGGCTAGAGGGATGGCCGGTGCAGCGGCGGACTAGCGGTGGGGAGTGGTTTAGGGGCGGGTGGGGCGGCGTGGCGGTGCGGGCCGGCCGCGGGCGGCGGGGGCCGACGGTTTGGCCGGTGGTGGCTGGCAGCTCAGGGGGGGTGAAGTTTGATGATAAACTACAGACCCTTGATTTCGTATCCAACGGCTGGAAAATCTAATGACCAGAGATGAAAAGTCAGTCGACTGACGTGTAGCCTCACCCCACACGTACACATGCACGCACGCAAGACACACACACATGCAGGCGTGCAACACTGACACGTACACATAACGAACACCCGCACGCATGCAGGCGTGCAACACTGACATGTACACATGCACTCACGAACACACGCACGTACACACACATGCATGGAACACTGAAACATACCCTTGCATGCACGCAACACTCGCACGCTTGCATGCACACAACACACGACGCAAGACACACGCTCAACCTATATGTGCATGCACCCTTTGTTAAGGACATGGATTGTTACGGGTATTAATCAATCTTTTTTTTTGACCAAAGAACAGTAGGGCAAAAACCCTACTATGTGTCATTTTTCATTAATAAAGGATAAACAAAAATAAATTGTCTTACAATGGTTGTTGGAGAAACAACCAAAAATGGAAGAAATACAAAGTAAAGGAAAATAAGAAGAAAAGGTAATCTAAATTATTGAAATTAAATGTTTTCAATCCAGGATGACATGCCATCTTTCAGAGACGGTTTAGCTCTCATCATGGTAATCTTGAAAGATCTGATAAAATCATACTTGCATTCATTAATTGAGCAAGGTATCCCCTCAAATATCATCCCATTTCTTTGATTCCAAATGCTCCAGCAGCCCACTATCATAATTTCCATAAAATGTTTGATTTTGTATCTGTGATTGGCATCCATGATCATACTGTGAATATCCAAGTCCGAATTCCATTCAAATCCAATATCCCACCAAAAACCTTGACTAAATGGACAAGTGAAGAGGAGGTGCATTCTGTCTTCCATGTCTTCTGCATTACATAATACACATGTAGTCGAATCAAGATGCATGCTCTTTCTAGTTAAGAGGTCACATGTGTTTATCCTGTCATTAAGCATAAGCCAATAGAAAAATTTATGTTTAGGAAGGCAACATGATTTCCATGTCCACTTAAAAGTATCAGCAGCATCATCACCCTTCATAAGAAATTGATAAATCATCTTGGTCATGCTTTTGTTGGTGCTCCAATTGAAATTCCAAATGTCATGATCCTGGTTGTGCCTGATGGCATTTAATTCACCAGAAAGTTGATGAAATTGCTGATGTTCTTGAATCGATAGGGGTAGTTGAAATAAACCATACAAATTATCCAGATCCTTGGCATCCTTGATAGATATATTTTCCTTATAAGTGAAAGAGTGTAGCTCAGGAAACTTTAGCTTCATAATATCACCATTCCATTTATCCTCCCATAGCATATTGGTATCACCAGATTTAATATCACAAGTTGTCATATCTCTGAAGTAATCATACATTTTCATGCAATCTCACACCAAAAAGAGCCTTTGTTTCTGTTAGAATGAGGGGCTTCATTATTCTGATGATGGGCCTCCCAAATTAGTTTAACCCAAGGTACATCCATCTTGTTGTAAAATCTGTAAAGATGCTTAATAAGTAGGGCTTTGTTTTGTTCTCTCAAATTTAGAACTCCAAGACCCCCTTGATTTTTTTGGTTTGCATATCATCTGCCAGCTTGCCAAACATTTGCCTCCTTTATTAATATCATTTCCATACCATAAGAAATTTCTGCTTGATTTATCAACATGATCTAGGATGGTGATATGCACTTTGAGAGAGCACATAGCAAATATTGGCATTGAAGCAACAACTGAATTGATATAAGTAAGTCTACCAGAATAATTCATGAATCTAGCAACCTCAGATAATCTTTTGTCAATTCTAGATATGACAGGGATGAGATCCTGTACTAATGGTTTTGTGGTGCCCATGGGTAGACCTAGATAGGTGAAGGGTAGGCTCTCAACCTTGCATCCAAATAATGTGGCAAGTCTGGTGACCTCCTGATGATTTACATTGATGGGAATCATGGAGGATTTGCTGAAGTTAACAAAAAGACCCGTGGACAGACTAAAAAGATTCAGAAGGTATTTGAGGTGGTTTAGCTGATCTTCATTAGCAGGCATAATCAACAATGTATCATCAGCATACTGTATGATTGGATAATCTTGACCATATGCATGATTTATAGGAAGAGATAATTCTCCATTTGACCAGGCAGCATTAGTAACTGTTTGAAGAAGATCTGCAGTAATAACATATAATAAAGGGGAATGAGGATCCCCTTGTCTGACCCCTCGCTTGCAGATGATTTTTTTTCCCAGCCACTCCATTAAGTAGGACAGAAGTAGATGCAGTTTAAAGAATATTGTCTACCCAATTGATCCATCTAGGTCCAAAACCTTTGGCTCTGAGCATAGCAATAATGGTTTTGTATTCCACCTTATCAAATGCCTTTTCAAAATCTAACTTTAGAATGATGATAGGTTCTTTTGACTGATGGCATAAATGGAGATATTCAAAGGCATATCCCAAACAATCTTGTATATTTCTACCTTTGATAAACCCATATTGATTCTGATGTATAACCGAGGTAATAATTTTCTGAGCTCTGTTAGCCATAAGATTAGTAATAATTTTTAAGGGAAGACTGACCAGGGAAAATATGTCTAAAATCATTCATATTGAGAGGGTTTGTAATCTTTGGAATAAGAGTAATGAAGGCAGTGTTGATACTCTGAAAGTCACTGTTCCCTTAAAAAAATCCCATATCATAGTGTAAATATCTTGTTTAATAATATCCCAACATTTTTTAGGAAAGCACCATTGAAGCCATTTGGTCCTGGTGCTCTTTCAGATGGAATATCTTTAATCACATGGTCAATCTCCTCCATAGTGAAAGGGGCTTCAAGTTCAAAAAGGTCAGATGGCTGAATAAGTTCCTCCAGGTTAAATAGCATATGTGGGTCAATTGACTTGCCCAATATATCTTTGAAAGATTTCCAGATGATAGCAGCCTTATGATCATGGTTTTGGACAGGATTTCCATCTTCATCATTAATAGAAGTAATGAAGTTTTTTCTGTAACTTTGGGTAGCCATGGCATGGAAAAAATCAGTATTTTCATCATCTAGTTTCACACACCTCATTTTAAATCTTGTTTTCCAATAGATTCTTTTCACTTCCAATAATTTGGAAATGTGCCTCCTCAAAATAGTACTGAAATTGGCTTCCATAGTGCTGAGAATTCTTTGATCTTCAATGCCATCCAACATAGATAAAACATAATTACAAGTAGAAATGTTAGTGTTGAGTTTGGACAAGTTCTTACTCCATTTCTTGAGTCCCATTCTAAGACATTTGAATCTGGTAGCAACATCTTGAGCAGAGTTTATCAACTGTTGGTTCTTATTCCAGCATTGTATGACAGTTTCATAAAAACCATCAAATTCAAACCAGTAGTTTTCAAACCTGAAGATGGAGGATTTAGGAATATCACTGCCAATCTGAATGTGTATAGGGACATGATCTGATGTAACTCTGGTGAGTGGATGAGCCAGAGTGTTTGGGAAAGATAGTGTCTAGTTAGCAGAAGTAAATATCCAATCCAGTTTTTCCAATAAAGGGTAATCTTGCATATTACTCCATGTGAAATTTCTACCTTTGAGAGGGATCTCCACAAGATCCAATTGTTGGAGTAGGTTGTTAAACACGAGCATATTATCTGTGTCCCCTCCAGGTCTATTTCTGTCATGAGGGCTTTTTATTAAATTAAAATCACCAACCAACATCCAGTGGTCCATCTGTGATGCATCAATATTGTTTAACCAATCAAAAAATCCACTCTATCTTCATTCTGACAGGGCCCATATATATTACTGATATAAAAGATATGACCAGATAGATTACATGTTAACTTGACAGTGATTTGGTAGGAAGATTGACTGATGACAAATCCACTGAATAAACTGCCATTCCATATAGTAATAAGTCCACCTGACAAACCAACTGAAGGATTATATGCAAACTGGTTGAATCTTCTAGGTGAAAAATTTCTGAGATAAGCCTGGTCAAATTCTTATCTTTTTGTTTCTTGAATGCAAATAACACCACAATTACTTTCCTCAATTCTAGCTCTTAAATCATCCCATCTGGTTTGAGAGTTTATAACTCTGACATTCCAGTTTAAAATATTCCAACTTCTATTCATTAAAATGTGCAGGTGGAAGAAGGCCATAGGAACATGAGTTAATCATATCCACAAGATTATAGTAATGTGCACTTGCAGGCAATAGGAAATGTAACCAGTATTTTTGATAAGTGCATCTACCCCATATTGACTGCCCATAATATAATTGACCATTCAGCCAACTCAAAATGTGGAATGCTAAAAACATGGTGTTCCAACTAGAAAACTGACAACAAATTGGCCCATAACAGAACTGACCATTCAGATAACTAATTATGTAAAATAGATAAGTCTTGATGTTCCACCAACATAAGCAAATAATGGAGTTTAACTCCTTACAAACCAAGTTCATAAATAAAGCATAAGTAGCATTCCAGGACCAAGGAAAACAAAATAAAGGCCTAGGGCCAGATAGGGTCTTTTTACAGCAAGACCAACTGAGATAATAACTAGACTTATTCATAGTCCACCATGGCCTTCAGCTTCTCTCCAGAGACCTCCTGCAGGGGGTATCTGACACTGCTTAGTGGTGATAGCTTGGATGGTGTCAAGTGGCAACTCAGGTGGTGGCTTGGCAGTGGGGTCAACTATCTCATATTCAAATTCTGCATTTAAGTTCTTCTGGCATTTGTTGATGTTCTTGGCCTTGATAGCAGCAACTTCATTCTTAAATCCAATGCTCAATCCAGCAAGACGACGACTGCGTCTGAGATCATTAACATCCAATTGAGCGTTGTTTTTCTTCCTCTTATTGACAGCAGGAGAGTTTGCAGCAGAAAGCGGTGGATCTGCCGGCACAAGAGGTGGCCCATGCACAGAAGAATTGTGGTTGCTAGCCATGAAATCCAGCATAGCTGGGGATGGAACTTGCTTAGGGTCTATCATGCTGTGAGATTCAGAGCTTTCAGAAAGTTCAGAAAGTTCAGGGAGTTCAGTTATCACCACTGAAGAAATAAAAGGCTCCTGTGGAACAACAGTAGTGACAGTCATTAGGCACTTCTTGACAGGTCCATGCTCCTCATCCACACATAATATCTGGCATCTGGTACTAACAACAGCATATTCTGAGAGTTGTTCAATCATGTCAGGAGCAGTAGCCATAATTTTGGACATCATGTCGTGCATTGCAATGAAAGCATCAGTGGCTTCAACTACAGGTTGGTTGGGTTGATGCTGTTCAGGGCTAAGTGGGGGAGTGTGAACCATAGGAATATCCTCATTGTTTTCATCAAGGGCATGATGGGCAGCTGGCGCAGCTTGATGATGATCTTGGTCATGGAAATCAGCAGCATGCCATATTCCTCCAAACGGGGCAAGGGGCATAGGGTGCATCACACCATCAGGAGGAATCAGATCTTCATCTCCACCCATAGCTCCGAGAAGATCAGACTGCAGTATGTATACAACACTTGTCCAGGACTGCCCATGGCCAAAGTCATCAAGACTCTCACAGATAACATGACTGACAGGAATATCTAACAAATCTGGAACTCTAACTTTGACCAAGATACGAGCTCTATTTGACATGTCTCTGTTCCAGACTAAGAACTTGGCAAAACCACTGACAGATTCCCTAACTTTATCCGGTCTCCAAGCCTCTAGAGGGTAGTTCACCATCATAATCCAAGCATCATGCGAAAAAGTGTAGTCTCTGTGATTAATACCTCTGTCATGACGAATAACTCTGAGGATCGAGTCGCCAACGAAGTAGGGACTGTTGGCGATGGCGGTGTCGATGTCGCAAGCGTGTTGAAACCTGACGAAGGCAGCCCCCATCCCGCATCTAGATATCTCAGCAATGCGAAAACCACGCTCGTGGTCAAGAAAATGACGTATGAGCATGGCATCCGTATCAAACTGGAGAGGATCAGGTGGCGGAGCAAGGGAGATGATGGCCCAGTCCCCGGACTGGACAAGAGGCTCACCGCCAAGGAAGTGGTAGGTACGTCGACGTCGATTACCATCAGTCTCCATGATGGCAGTACCAGGAGGAAGGAGAGGGAGCGGGTCGCAAGGGTAAGTGGCCATTGCGTTGGAGTAAGTTGAGGAGGCGGTGGAGAATGATGGCGGAGCAGAGCAAGGATGCGCTGACGAACAGGGGGTTTGGCAGGTTGGGCGGTCGAATAGAGGAGGGGGGTGGGGTTTTGGAGAGACGAGTCGTTAAGCGGGTTATTGGTAACTGGTACTAGGTTGGTAGGTAGGTAGGATTTGACCTGATATACGGGAGGATGGTGTTTGGAGTTATAACAAAAACGAGATATATGGCCATATCAATAACAACTTCAACAACGGAAATCATTTTTGCAATCGGCACGAAAATGCTCATGAGATAAACATTTGCCACAAAAGATAATCTTCTGAGATAGTTGGAGATGATGATTGGTGATTTGCGGGGTGGTTTGGGCTATGTGGTTGGGTTGTCCATGGGTTGAAAGAGGCTATTGGGCCGTGATCTACAAATGGATGTCATCGTTGTGGGCTAGGTTGCTGGGTTGGTGGGCTAGATTAGATGATCTAGAATTTTGAATTGTAACCAATGCGCCCGAGTTTGGCTCGTGATCCGAGGTGGGAGTAGGATTGTTGGCGAAAGTTGCGAAACGGCACATCGGCGGCGTAGGATTAGGACGGCGGCCAATCTTGTTGGCAAAACCCACCCCAGGGGAGAGATCCAAGAGGGGAGGAACCATCTTGGTCGGAGAAGATCACCAGGAGGGAGAGCCATGATCGCCGGAGGAGTCGCCCTTGGAGTCGCCAGGGAGGAGGAGGGGGTGGGAGAGCCATCTATGTGTTCAACATTGATGTTTGCAGCGGTCTTTATGAATCACAACGTATCGAACGGGCTATCAACATAGTAGGCTTATCTACATGAGAAGGATGACGTCACACTCAATGAACAATCATCGGTTTATGAAATGCCCGCTTCTGACTGCCCTGGCCCACCAAAGGTTCCTCTGCTGTGCGCTGCCTGCGTTGGGCCACTGACACGCAGGCCATGTACCCAAAGAGCCCACACGTCAGTGGAAGAATGGCGCAGTGTCCTACGTCAGAGTCGAGGGCGCCACTCGTTGCACGCCCGGCTGAACACGCCTCCTTGCCGCATTCAAACGCCTCCATGAAACCCGCCCGTGTGGAAGCCGAGAAACCCACTCTGGACACACGTCCGTTCATGACCGGACTGACATTAAATGAAACGCCAGCCGAGCTCCTCCCATCCGCCATCTATTTAATCTCCTATTTAAACGAGGCCAAACGCCAGCCAAGAATCGCACACCTCCCCACTCCCCTATCTCCTCCTTCACCATTTTGTCCACTCTTACAATGGCTTATGAAGAGTAGGTATACCGCACAAGCCATTTGTCTAGGTTTGTATCTCTCACACACACCCACGTAGGTGGGGGACGTGCACAAAGAGAAGAGGTGCACGCACGTCACACGTACTCCCGTCTCTTTCCCAACCACACCTGTGCGGGTACACGTTGGAGCTCATTTCTGTACGAAAAGGCAGCCCACGTGGTAATTTGACCGTGTACTGGTTGTCCACTTGGTGGAGGGAGGATTGTCTACCACGGGTGAACAAACAAATTGCGACTTGACGCGTTATGTTAAAAAAGAGACAAACCATGTGGGCCTACCTTAGAGGCAAGGCTCTATACACTGGAGTACTTTTGATGTGTCCCGTCAACTCGCAGAACGAGGAGAAGCTTGCTTAGTACACCGTCTCCCTCGCCCACGGGCACGGTGGCTCGCAGGATGAGGTGAAGCTTGCTTACTAGTAGTAGTACTATACGCCTTATGCCCGCTCCCTCGCCCACGTGCGCGGTGGCTCGCAGGACGAGGAGAAAATTTTACTACTCCCTTCGTTTACTCCTCGTCCCTACTACCTTGGTTAGAGAGATTATCATATTGTTTGGAATATATATGTCCTTTAGTACTCCCTCCATTTACTTATACAAGGCCACTATAAAAAAATACATTTTGCATCTATACAAGGCCACAAATAGTAATTGAGACAAAAGTTACTACTCCCTCCTTTCCAGTTTATGGCTCAATTTCAAAATCTCTCCAACCAAGGTAGACGGTGAGTGGTCGAATTAATTTCGTACTCCTAGTTTGCACAAGTAATTAGTACACTTGTTTTTCTCAAGAAGTTATGTTTACCGAGGCATTAATTAGAACGAATGCATGACCACTAAATTTCCATGAAATTCTACATGCATTGGTGAGTTTTGTCTTGACACTGCTTGCATCGGGTGATCTAACGCACCTCGGAATCCAACATGTGATGGTACTAATACTAGTAGTAGGATTGAGACGTATAAAACGGAAAAACGAATGTTTTTAGATGAGCCCTATAAACCCTAGTGGGTACGTACTCCGTAAAATCAGATTTTCCCAAAACTAAGTCGCTCAACCTTTATTTGCTTGTTTCCCTTCCTGCCTCCTTGCCTCGAACAGACTATGCCAAACTCCCCTGCCTGCCGCGCGGGAAAAGACCCGCCCTCGCCTTTTTTAGTCCGGGTTTGTATCGATGGATCGCCCGAAGCAGCAAAAACCCAAGCCGTGTCTTGTACTCCTCCGTCGACGCTCACTTTCATGAATTCTGTACTTCCTGTCGCCGACATGTGGGACATATAGCAACCCGGTCGGCGTGTCAAGCACCAAATAACAGTGCAGAACAGCAGGGGGGACGCACCCCAGTCGCACCGCCCCAGTAGTAGTAGTAATGAGCAATGAGACATCAAATCACAATGCCGCACCTTCCCAGATGGACGAAGCAACCATTATTTCACACTTCGGTACGCCATCATCTCAAACCACATAGTATTGCTTCTGCCTCAAGAGGGACACGCGCATCCCCTTGGTACATCATGACACATGGGACCGCATGACAAGCCATGCTCCCCCGCCGATTGCTTGGTAAAATCACCTCATTTTTACTACTATACTTCCTCCGTATCGGTTTACATGGCATGCACTTCGTTCTAGGTTGAGAATTTAACTGGCTATATATGTGATGAACAGTATATGTTTAGAAACTACATCCGCTTAATAATCCAATGATATACTTTTTGTGACATAGTAACTCATATTTAGTTAGTCAAATTGATGACCTAGAACTACGTGCACACCCTATAAACCGAGACGCCTAAAAAACGAGAGGGAGAGGGTAATTCAGTACATATCTTTTTAGATCAATATAGTCGGGATTCACCAAGGAGCAAAACCAAGTGGTAGGCTGCACCTGTCGTGTTGGCGTAGCAACTCAAGCAGGGTCAGTCCGCACACGAAATGGCGACACACTTAACAGGACCCCTTTGGACGACATGTGTCTCATCCACCGTCTTGTTCCACGTGCGATGCACCAAATTACAGTTCAGAGCAGCGGTTGGAATTGGAGGCACCCTGGTTGTAGCGCCGCAGTAGTAGAAAATGAGCGATGAGGGGTCAAATCACAAAGCCCCACCTTTCCCGCATTAAGCTGGACGGATGAAGCAACCATCATTTCACTCTAGGGCGCAAGAGCATAAAGAAAAGAGAAAACCAATGATGTGTGCGGCAGCTACCTAGGGCACCCTAGGGTAGGGGTCTCCACTACAGATCATTTTTTTGAAAGTGCCTCCACTACAAATCAGCTTCTCCCTCGTCCTCTTGAAGAAAACCGATGATGCGTGCGGCGGTAGGGTTTGTCGGAGTACTACTACGACATGCGGGGCCACGTCGTAGTAAACGGGAGAGGGGTTGAGTTCAAGTCGACGCCTTAAATATGTGTGGGCCGCTTGGTTTTAGGGGAACGAGGCAACATTTTGAGTTCGGGGACCAGTGGAGATATAGTACGTACAAAAAATTGTGGACGTAGGTTCGACCGAAAGGCAATGATGCATGGGCCCTGCATTTTGATATACCCGGGGTCCCGTGAAATTTGCTACTCTACTCAAAACTTGTAAGGTACACATGCATTGAACGCATGAGATTTTGAAACCAAATTATGAATAAATACACACTATAGCATGTAAATCTTTGAGTCATATATGCATGATGTAGATGTTCGTTTAGTTCTTATAGTTCATCTCATTCAAAATCAATTAGTTTTATAAAAATTTTAAGATTCATGGGGTTGTGCGTTGTAAAGCATAAAGTAAAAAACAAATAATGGCAATTCATTTAGAAAAAAAATTCAATTATGATATGGAAGATTCTAGAACAAAGGAGAAGTGCTTGTGTTTTGAGGTTTGTGCATTATGCTTAAGTTCAACCATGGAGTCTTCTAAATTGTACATGTGGCAGATTTGGTGGAATGTTGATGATATCCAACGGCCAGTAGTGCTCGGATTTGCCATCTCTGCACTGTCGGATTAGCTTCATCCAGCGACCATCTTTCAAAGTTATTCGCACAGTATATAGTTCTTGTGCCATAGTTGCATGTCTTGGAAAAAAGCTACTAGTGGGTTGTACTAGCTATTTAGGAATAGAAGATGTATACATGGAAGTTGTAGGGAAAGAGATGACATGGAGTATCTCAATCTCTATGAGTAGGGATTGGAGAAGAGATGTCATTTGGTTCACATCATAGGAACTTTTCTATTGAATCTAGAGATAACATGTATCCCAATTCCTATGAGGAGGGATTAGAAAAGAGATGTAATTTGGTTCATATCATAGGAACTTTTCTATTGAATATACGCTAATGTTTATTTTCCTTTGAAATTATGTGAGTATAGGAATCCATTCGTATGAACCAAGTGTCTCTAAAGCTATAGAAATGATATCATGTATATTTCCTTTGAAATGTGGAGTATATGAATCTATTCCTATGAACCAATTGGCTCTAAAGGAAAAAATCCTATAAAAATCATATCATATAGAGTTCCTATGATATTCCTCCACACCAAAGGATGGTTGAAATTGATGCAGGTGATACGATGGTCTTTCTTTGTAGACTCCTCCCCCATCTTTATAGTTACCTCTCGAAGATGAATGAAATGATATATACAGGGTATTCTACATGTGCAATTTGGTACACGAAAACTCAGTAAAAGTTTGCGAGGTTCAAATTTTCAATAAAGCTATATGCACTACATTTTGGAATGGTGGGAGCATACGACAGTTGCTAACACCCACGTGGAAGATTTGTGTGTAGGAGGAGTGGTTGTTCTATTAAATGACATGGCAAAACTGACACTGTCGGATGCCGATCTAACGGTTCTTACGGCGTTTGTCAGGAAAAGGCGGGTGGCGAACGTTTGTCGGATAATGATTTACGGACACATGCATTGCATTGATACGTGCCCCCCTCTCTCTCAGGCACACGCACCCTCACGAGTCATGACTCTCCCGAGTCCTCTCGCACCCATCGTCTATCTGCAGGTAGACGTCACACACATATGTGCTCTTCACACCCTACCCTCAGAACTTCTAAAAAACAAAAGATGTTGCGCACATTTTATTTTAGCTCACACGTCACACACTTATACTATTAGTCTTGTGGCGAACGTTCTTTGGGCATAGTATATTGTACTCTCAAGAAGAGAAGCGGTACACACACGCACTAGTTCTCTCACACCCACTCGCGGGTACACATAGGAGCGCATTTTTTGGGAGCTAGTACAACAAAATCACTCCACTATATATATAAGCAGGAGCCTTAGCGCTTGCTTTACTAGGGTTCCTCTTGTTCACTCTCTCATGCTCTTCAGATCTAAGCAAGACATAGGTGGCCACACTCTCTCTCAGCTCACGGCTGGTTACAAATCCGACCGGACAACCTCGACCGGGGCAGGGGTGTAGGTGCATCGTTCACGCTGTCGTCGGCGGCGAGGGAGGAGAATAATGGCTGCCCGCGCGTCCCGATCGGTGGCCGTGCCGTTCTCTCCGAGAGAGTGCCAGCTCGGGAGGGCCTCCGACCCCTTCTTCCTCCCTGCGGTATTGTGGCCAAGATGTGGCCTCCTGATGCCGTCTTTGCCACATGCCGACGACCCTCAGGTATATATTCCTTCGAAACCCGCCTTTGTCTATTGCCCCAGCTCCCCACTTGGCTTCGTGTGGATCTTTTTCTACTTTCGTCCGTTGTTCCAAAGCCACCTAGACTTTTACTATTATTAGAGGTAAAGCTAGTTCATACAGTCGACTCTAAGAGTTGGTTCAAACAGGGAAGAAAGTGGGAAAGCTGTAGCATGAATCTAGGACTTGGTTCTAAGAGGAAACAGGGGAAAGTAGTAGATACTGGCTACCCAAGCGGTCTCTTGGTTGAAAAGACGAAGAAATCATGGTGGATGGCGAAGGGTGGGGGGAAGTGGACCTATCTCTTGGTTGAAAAGGAAAGAAAGTGATGGGTGTTGGGGGACAACGCAAATGAGAATGAGCAGGTCTAGATTTCCTGTGCTCACATAGGAAAATGTCGCCAAGGAGATAAAAAATGGGACAAATGCAGACATGCTTCCTGAGTGTTTGCTCTCTCGGCAACCACATCTGCCTCACCACTTTATGCCCCTGCTGTCCCTACGCCCATATCGCTACCGTTAATGTAAAATCACATGAAGCATTAAGCAATGCCACCTAATGTCACTATAAGTAATGGTCTAGTGCCGTCGATAAATTGAAGCAATGCCACCACCATTTTATGAAGTGCTTCCGTCTTGCTTTATTTCCCATGAATTGTGTTTTTGCAGTTACACTTAAATCTCACACCTCTAACATTGCTTCATCCCAGTGGAATTGCACAAATTTGATTGCACATTTACTGACCATGTGCTACTCTCATGATAGTAATACTAATGCTATTGTTCTGCATGTTAATCTAGTGGCAGTATTAATATGATGTGATGCTACTTACTTAAGGACACTTTCATATTGTCAATCTAGTGCCAATTATAACACAATAGATGCTGCTGTTAATCATACGCCACTGCAAATATCTGTCACTATTTAAATAACCTTATTTCGTATTTGCGCAAACAGGGATGTTTGTCTCCATATCGTTTCAACATGTCTTTCTCCGTATCGTTTCTATCCGCGCAATCAGAAGCACACACCTTAGCTTTAGTAGAACTGCGCAAAATCAGATGGCTATCCCTCGTTGTCGTCGTCTAACCACCCGTCTTCCAGGTATTCCTACATTGGTAGTTACTAGGTAGAATGACCAACGCAATATAAAAGAAGTTGATTCATATGTTTTACTTCCCGATTGCAGTGTAGGGACGAGCGAAAAGAACTGCATCCTAGTCCGGAATGCACTTTCTACCAGTTCATCCATGGACCGAGGACTAGCTGGCATGGTTGCACGGCGGTTTTTTGGACAGGTGCGCGGACAAGAGGCATTGTGGTCTGCTTATTTCTGCAAATAGCGATGCTTAAATTTAGTGGAATGCACAAGACTTTCATCTGGTCAGTACACTACATGGTTCAGTTCAGCATTCCAGCTCTGGAATGAGAGAACCTAACCCTGGATGGTGGCAACAAGAAAAAACCAGAGTGAACTCCAGGAAATTTAAGCCTGCTGGGAGGCCCTTTGCTCAGAGATCCCTTGCTTGTTTTTTTCCTGATTTGTAAACCTTCTCACAACTTTTTCTTTTGCTGTGAACTAGTATATGTTTCTTATGTTCTATGAATCATTGAGATGTATAAAATTGCTTAACTTATGCTTTTCAAGTTTTTTATGAAGCCGAGTTTAATGTGAGTGTTCCACATGAACACTGGACTAGCGTGTGAACATTTGGAATTTACATTGTGGCCTCAGTTAACTGCATGAACCACTGTAACGAGATACATAGTTGCTTATATGCCAGACAGCAGATTGTTGATTGTTAGCTGGTCGATAGCCTAGTGTTGAAGCGAGCTGAGCCAATGTGTCGTGTTTTGCACAACTGCTTACAAGTGGGGTAGCACCAATAGTGTTTACAAGTACTTATGTATACGTCAGCGCACAGTTCTCGAACGAGTACTCTATTTCATCAAAACACACACTGCTCATATGATAAACCATGACAACTTATGTCTTACCATGCAATATTCTTGAAAAAACTAGTGAGGACGCATCTGTTTCGGCAACAATTACGATGGTTCTCACATGATTCACGGGCACACAAAAGTAGCAGCAGTTCCCATAGACGGATTTAAACAAAGTACTAGCCCCAGAGGGCTTGATAATAGGCAAGGTTTGGATAATTAGACACAATCCAAACTACTATTAAACACTAGCTGGGGCAACTATTTCATGCCTCGATCTAATTTGGGATGGACACAAGACGGACCTTGCCATGAACATCATCGAGGACGTCTGACAAGAACTCAATCCTGTGAACCTTCATGAAGACAACCTTGTGGCCTTGCCACTCATAAACTTGTTTGTGGAGGCATGCCATGTCATCTTCCTGTGTAAGCTTGACAAGAACAGTATGCCTCACAAACGAAGGAGTAGCTTTGAACTTCTTGTGCTTCAGTACACCCTGGACAACACGCCTGACAACAGTGAGGCTGGAATACAACTCTTCATTGGTATAAGCGCAAATGGCTTCCAGGATCCAATAGCCTAAAAAATCTGTTTTCCCAGTGCGTATATTCAGGTCATCCGCCTCATAGCGAGTGACATGTACAACCACACAATCCTTGTTTGCATCAGGGCTCTAATTGAAACATAAACAAATTCTGAATTACTTTCTAGTATAAGAAACACAAGTTATTTAAACCACTATGTATAGCATGGCATCGAAGCTAATAAAATTTTGCATTATTCATCACCACATACTTAGATGAAAAACCACAATCGATATCGGCAAAGAAGAAAAT
>NC_041392.1:179093080-179130125 GCF_002162155.2 Triticum dicoccoides
AGGGGGAAAGCTGCTCCTGCAGTGCCACGGGGGCTGTAGCCTCAAACGGGGCATTGACCATCTCAGTAGTGGCCGTGAGCGTATATGGGGTCGGCTTGGTGGCTGCCTCCATCTTCTTGGAGCTCTCTGTCTCGTGGGGATCAGCCTCCCGCGTCTACTCCAATATCGGCAGATCTTTGCCTGGTTCTCCTTGGTCCATCATGAAACTGACGAATACTAGGAGACCACTGAAAGGAAAACACAATCACAATGACAATGAAACAAAAAAGAGAGTGAGGGTCGGTTACTCCTTTGCAAAAGTTCTTTTTTTCTCTGAACAAAAATATACCAACATCACGGATCCGCTTACCTTCCCTTCGTTGGGAGAGAAGAACAGTGGCAGATGCGAGTGTTTCCTTTCTTGAAGACGGTGAGGGAGAAGGGGATTCAGCGAAGAGTGAAATGATGGTTGCTTCGTCCGTCAAACTTAGACTGCGGGGAGGTGGGGTTTTGTGATACGATGACTCGTTACTGCCGCGCTACAACCGGGGTGACTCTCCGCCTGCATACTGCCTTCTAATTTGGTGGATGGCATTTGGGCCCACGCGCTGCATGGCCCGCATGTTGGTGAACAAAAGTATAACGGCATTCAGTAGAGGGAGACGTTTCGATGACCTAGGAGGAGCCAGAAGCGATATTGTATCCACTGTAGTAGTAGTAGTAATCCTTTTTCTAGGTAGCTGTAGAGTGTCTCCACTGTACTAGTAGTAATTGTTTCTCTGGGCCCAAGACAAAACAGTCCATCCACCCTAGTAAATAGTAGGGACAATTGCATTTTTACCCCTAGTTGGTTCCTACCCACGGGTTTTGCCCTTACTTTTCGAGCTTGCTCAGTTTTGCCCTTATTTTTTCCATTGAGGTCCCTCGAATGCCCTTTGACCGTTTGACCAAAACTTTGAAAATTCATAACTAATTCACATGAACTCAGAAAAATGCAAATAAGATATTAAAATGTTCAGATAAACATTACCTTTATGGGCATATCATTTGCATTCAGGACAAAAGCATCGTTTAAACTACCCGAGGTAATTAATGTTATTAACATTATTAAAAATAAATAGGTAAAAACAATATTGTTTCCGTGAATAAAAATTATATACAAATGTAGGTGATGTTTTCTGAACATCCTGATACCTTATTTGCATTTTCCTGAGTTCGTATCAACTTGTTATGAAGTTTCCAAATAATGGTCAAAGTCGTTAGAACATTCATAACAAGTTGATACAAACTCTGAAAAATGCAAATAAGTTATCAGGATGTTCAGAAAACATCACCTACATTTGCATGTAATTTTTATTCATGAAAAAAATATTGTTTATACCTATTTATTTTTAATAATGTTAATAACACTAATTACCTCGGGTAATTTAAATGATGCTTTTGTCTTGAATGCAAATGATATGCCCATAAAGGTAATGTTTATCTGAACATTTTGATATCTTATTTGCATTTTTCTGAGTTCATATGAATTAGTTATGAATTTTCAAAGTTTTGGTCAAACAGTCAAAGGGCATTCGAGGGATCTCGACAGAAAAAGTAAGGGCAAAACTGAGCAAGCTCGAAAAGTAAGGGCAAAACCCGTGGGTAGGAACCAACTAGGGGTAAAAATGTAATTGTCCCTAAATAGTAAAATCAATTCAAAAGTCCATATATTTACTGAATGAGAGGAGCTACCCACACCCAGCACACCGCCCCCAAAAAAACTTGGGTTTCCTCCTCACTCCCACCCACCTCACGTCAGCTCGCTCCACTCGTACCCCCAAATTCCTCACCTCACTCCTACAGAAAACCCCAGCTCCCCTTCTTCCCCACTACCACAGAAAAACCCCAGCTCCCCTTCTTCTTCACTCGCACTACAACTAGGCTCGTCATTTGTTACTCTGCTCAAATCCGTGAGCGCGACGCGACGCCCTCGAGGAAAATGGAGTCGGCTGACCCTAGTGCCAAGAAGATGAGGCTCCCGCCAGTGGCGACCCCTGTTGTAGATCCTGCACCCGGCAGCGCGAGGAGAAGCGACGACCCCGCCCCACCGGATCCCAGGAACCCATAGAATCTTGGGTGGACCGCATCAGCGATCTCCCGGACGCCGTCCTTGGGGAGATCATCTCGCTTCTCCCCACCAAGGATTGCTACCGCACCCAAGTCCTCTCAATTCGGTGGCGCCCTCTATGGCGTGCCGTGCCCCTTAATCTCGACTGTTGTCAGCTATCTCTCTTCAATGATTTTGAAATCCCCAGAGCCATCATCTCCTCCCACCAGGGCTCCGTTCAAAGCCTCTACATCCCATCATGCTACCTGAGTAAGTGTACCATGCCCTGCATGGTGGACGCCTGGCTGAAATCCCCTGAATTCACAGAACTACACCTGCTTGAGTTCTACTATTCCCCTGGAAATCACGTACTAGATACCGAACGCCATCTACCTGTGCCCTCAGCACCGATGTCCATCTCGTGGTTTTCCTCCTCTCTCCACACCGCCACCTTTGCGCTGTGCGACCTACCAGACAATCTGGTACTAAACCTTCGACTCCTATTTCTCAAGAAACTTTTACTTGTGTGGGTTCGTATATCGGAGGCCTCAGTGCACATCATCATTCACTCCAGTTGCCCTGCCCTGGAGTGCTTGGTGCTTGTTTTCACAGTTAGAATCGGTTGTCTCCAAATAAAGTCGCCTAACCTTGTAAGAATTGGAATTTCTTTTGACGGAAGGCATCTCATCATCCAAGATGCCCCTTCACTTCAAAGGTTGATCCTTGATTCTAGTTATTCACCGTTGCAAATAACCGTCCTCTCTATGCCTAAACTGGAGACCTTGGTTGTAATACATGATCTCTGTGCTCATTTCAATATGGTGTTTGGCTCCACAGTTCTTCAGGTACTTTATATTATCATCTACACTTGTAACCATAAGCTACATTTTAAATTTCTACGCATAAGTTATATGTCATCTTGGAGTACATATTTTGTACTAATATTATGTTCTATGCTCAATGAAGAGTTTCTCCATGGATGGCCTATCGATGGTGCTGGATTCTGTCAAGATCTTATATATCCAAATGAATAGTTTTGATCTGAACAAGATTATTGGCTTGCTGCAATGCTTTCCATGTCTGGAGAAGTTGTATATAAAGGTGATTATTTCACGCACATTGGAAGCCTGCATATAGTGTACTAGAATTAACCATTCAGTTGTTGCTCTTTCAACACTCTTTTTTTAGACCTTAACTGTTTTCAATCTTCATGTCTATTTAGGCAACAGGACGGGGTAAGAAAGTTATAACCAATCGGTGGATTCGTAAGCATCGGGATTTTCTCACTTCTCATGAGATTCGATTGAAGACAATAACGCTAGAATGATATGTAGCCAGCCGTGCAAACACTAGATTTGTCACATTCTTCCTGATGAATGCGAGGTTACTATTGTCCATCAGGCTTAAGTTTATCAGCAGCATGGTTTTGACGGATGGGTATGTGGAAGAGCAAAAAAAGGAGTTTTAGGTGGGCAAAAGAGCTTCTGAACGTGCCGGGCTTCTATTTACAACATATTGTGGTCATAATCCAGTAAATTTTACAACCTAGGATGTTCATTCTATGGACCTGACCGATCCATTTGACTATGACTGCCGAAAATAGTGTTGGAGTTAGATGTTGTTGCCCTTTTCAACCTGGGTTTTTTTGTAAACTTGATGAACAATTAACCCTCGTGCTTTTGTACAGTTTGTAAGCTGGAGTTAGATGTTCTTGCCCTTTTCAACTCGGCTGTGACTATCATATTTTCTTTGAAGCAAGGAAAATGGCTTGCCAGTCGTTTACTTTAGAGTGAAATATTGTAACAACTAACAAATCCCATCCAAGGGTAATAACATCACTCTCGCCGGCTGCTTGAGCTCACTGTGCATTACAGAAGCCAAGTGATTAGCCCCCACCAGCACCCACAAACTTATTTCGAACTGGCACATCAAATGGGCTATAAATTTTCATAGGAAAGGCTGCATGACCGTGACAGATTTGGATTCTGACATTCCCGCGAGGAAATAGCCTATCCAAGGTGATGTCGACTTACTAGCCAGTCAACAAATGATTCTGCCTACCATCCGTTGGATTGACATCCAACATTTGTCGTGTATCTTCTATCTCTTGTCTTCTTCTTCCTCCAGCCACCCAAACCAAACCACCCCATCGGCTCCGCCTGCTCCTGCCTCCCATGGCTGGCTGCGCCTCCGCCATCCTACCGTACGTACCCTCCAACGTTGGCCAGTCCCTCCCTCTATTCCCCCACACGTCCTGTTATTCTCTGGCGACGTCAGCCCCAACACATACCCGCACCCGAACCAGTCAACCCTCATACTCCCCTCCGCCTGCAACTGGACCGGTGCATCTTCCACGACTCATGTTCGTTCCGTCCGAGGCCTTGCCGTCGTCCTTCGCCTTGCGGCCTTGGTTCGCTCGCCGTGCGTGGTGCGCCGCCCTCTTGCGTTGTCAACGTCGTCAACAACCGAGAGGAACAAGGAGATGACTGTACGTGGAGAGGATGACAGTAGGGACCCACCAGCGTCATGGCAGTACGCAAGCAAGTGCCTCTATATTACAAGCCCAAAAATATGGTTCCTCCTAATGGTTGGACATCTGGGGCTCATGCCATTGTCAACATAGACAATAAACGAGAGAATTACACTACGAGCGGCTGACACCAGGGACCCAGCAGGTCGCGCAGTTTTTTTTGAGAAACAAGCAGTTGTTATTTATACTAGTTTTAGCGACGGATCAGGGTAACAACGGGGTTGTGCGGGGGCTGTGGCCCGTCTAGCCAGGGTTTTATTTATGCTTAACACATCATGAGCCCAGTTGTGTTTTTTTCTTGCAGAAAATGGCTAGCCCAGTTCTATTTTTTAAAAGAAATACCCAAACGAGGTCTACTTGCTTTATCAGCCCTGCTGGGCTGCAAATCTTTCAGGACGAGGAGAGTTTCATTCGGTTTGCCAAGAAATGGGCTGTACATTTTTAAAACACATCAAACCGGGAATTAGTTTCAATTTTTTTCATTACAAGATTTTAAATTCCATTGATTTTTATGCGTGGAAAATTATTCGGATTTTATATTTATATAAATTATTTTTCAAAATAGTTTGAATGTGAATCGATATTTCGGGATTAAAAACAGTTGACCGCACCGAAATATGCAAAATTTCGTATACTCTTTAACCGTGGCCACAATATGGGGTGTAATGCTAACAAAAAGAAGATGGGGTCCAAAAAATTTCTTAAGAATTAGCAAATGGGCTGTATATTATTAGAAATAATGCACACGAGAGCAGTGACCATTGGATGTCCATCCAACGGCTGTTGTGCTTCTTCAATCTCTGCTCTTCCTGCTCCAGCCGCTCAGACAAGCGTCGGCGGGACTGCCTGCTCCCTCCTCCCGCGGCCGGCTATGCTGTCACGTAGGCCTCACCGCCCCATCGTACTCCCATCGCTGGCCTAGCCATCCCTCTACTCACCGACACCTGCTGTTATTGTAGCGACCCGACCTCAGACGGTCAAGTCTCTGTGCTTAAGTGTCATCCCTGGATCGGTATGCTGACACACACAGTACTCGAGGATTTATAACAGAGGTAAATCACATGTATAAAGTAACGTAAATACTATTACCTCAATCCAAATAGCGAAAGTAACAACAAGGTTGTGGATTCCCATCAACACCAACGACAAAGTTGAGTGTAGAAATCGTAACCCTAACGTATCACTTACTCGTCATAAGATTCCTGCAACATGAGATGTTGCAGCCACAAAGGGTCAGTACATTGAATGTACTGGCAAATTCACACCAGAGGATAATGATGAATAATAGCTATCACTACATGCATATATGGTTGGTGGAAAAGCTCTATGGTTATAATGTTTTTGCGAAAAGCCAATTTTTCCCTACTACAAAGGAATATATTTTATTTAACTACAAAATTGGTTGAAAATATTGAGAAGGTTCCTTCAACTCAATCCCAAAATAATAATCATTAACCCAATCAAGTTGATTAAATAGAGTGTTGAGATCAACATGAATATCCAAAGACCAGAGACTCAAAATTGTCCATAACCGGGGACATGGCTAACCATGATTAGTTTATACACTCTGCAGAGGTTTGCGCACTTTTCCCCACAAGACTCGATCGCCTCCGTTGGATTTCTCGCACTACATGGTGTTTGAGAAACGGATGACCGAGACACAGTCTTTCAGAAACATTAACTCTCTACTCCGAGCAAACCATATCAAACCTACAACCCTCTACCTGCTGATCCACCTCTTCAAGAGCTTCACGTAACTTACTCAACTATGCTAGAGCCCATAATAGCTTGTGGCTGCACACAGAAGTTTCTAGCATGAATAATATTATGATCCCTTTGAGCCTGGGTGGCGGTCCATAGGAAAATCACACGGGTACTCCGGGATTTCCAAAAAATACAGGCAACACTGGGTACTCCAGGTGCCTCAAACCACCCAGATGTGTATTTAAGTTGCCACCTTAAGTTGAACCATTAATTAACAATCTCACATCTGTCATGGATTTCACTCGCCCAAACCACGTCTACGAGCATAGCATAGCAAATTAAGCAACGCGTAGAAGTAACTCCCAAGGGTTTGAATGTAACAGGGTAATAGGTTCTACCTCATCAACTACTTCCCAACCCACATGTTAATGACATCCTAATCATGCAATGTTTGAGGATTGGAACTAATGCATAAAAACTGGATGATAAAAGGGATATGATCAAAGTGTGAACTTGCCTGCAATGTTGATGAAGATGATTCGCACTCAAAACTCTTGATAGTTCTACTCGTCATACTCCGTTCAATCTATCGTGAGCAAGCAGTAGTAACCACACATAAGCAATCACTCAGAAGATCGGGAAGAACGAAGAAGACAGTTTGGAAAACATCAAAACCAAGCAAATAACTCTTGCAACATAAAACAATTTCTAACAGTACCAAAATTATGTGAATTTGGCCTTATCAGAAAGTTTAGGTCAAGAGCTTCGATTTGCAAAAAGAATCAACTAAATCAGAGTTACGAAACTCAAGTTATGTTCAAAAGAAGTTTGAATATGAATCTGAACAAAATTCAAAATTTTAAAATTTTAAAAAGTTGATGTGACAGGTTCACTAGATAGGTGAAAACAAGACGAAGCTATAGGCACTGGTTTCATCTAATTTGAATAAACGAGTGAAAAGTTATGGCTATTTGAAAAATCAAGGCCAAGCTATTTTACGAAAGAAAAATAGCTACGGTTAAGGTCTAAAGTATAAATACGTAGACTATTTGATAATCTAATTATTATATCGTATTAGTCTAAAGATAATAAACTATAGAAATATAAGAAGAAGAAAAACAAAGAAAGATACCTTTATAAGGTAGAGAAAAGATGACTTTGGAGAGAAGAGACAACTTTCAGAAGTCGCGTCGGAGAGGAGAAAAATATTTTTCTTAAATGAATCTAGTTAAACCAAAATATTGATTTAACCCGAATCGGATGATTTTTGGAGGCTCTACGGGTCTATATTTATTGGTGGAAAAGAGGCTTAGGGGTCAAAGACTAGGCAATGTGGGACTAAATGTAGACGAAAATATACGAAACAGATAAGAAAAGAGGCGGTTGGGCCTAAAGGCCTTCAGCCGCTCGCGCGCATGCTGTGGCTGCAGTTTTTTTTTTGATAAAGAAAAATAAAATCTGAAAAGGAAAAGGCTGGCTGGGCCTGGCCTATTTAAGAGAGAGAAAAAACAATGGGGCGCCAAAAGCTATTATACTACGCATGTAGGTGATAAATAAATATGGGCCGCATGTACAGTTTTTTTTAAATAGAAACAGAAGGAAAACAGAATAGCAAGATAAATTAAAAAATTTATATAGGCATATAATATACCAAAATTTGCAGAAAAATATTTTCTACAACATGGACATTTTTATAGTGCCAAATAAAATCCACACAAATTTAGATAATTCAGAGAGTGCTATTGGTCTAATAAAATCCAACAAAAATCATTTTAAAAATATCAAAATTATTTCAAATTTATTTCTCTCCAATTTTCTGTTCTGGGAATCATGTTACCCTAATTTCCATATATTTTATTTTTGGAGAAAAATAATTTGAATAAAACTCAAATAACTCCAAATTGAAAATAAATTCAAAAGAACTTTGAATTTAATTCTTTGAAACTCCCAACTCATATTTCATATAATTTGAAGAAGTCATTTTATCTTCTCTCATGAAAATCATTGAGCTGCATGAAGTTGATGAATTGAAATATTTCCAAACGAAATTCAATTATTTTCAAATACTCTTTCATTTAATTTAAATGGAAGAAGTCATATCATCTTCGTTCAAGGGTTTTGTATTTGAAAAGAATTTGAATTCATGGAGATCAGAAAGCAAATATGAAAGTTTGGGAAAGTCCTTTTATTCCCTCTCATTTAACTTTCAAAAAGTTTCGAATTCACTCACTTTCACACAATCAATCAAACAATCAATCAAATCTATCTATTTATTATAACATTCCAAAATTTAGAATTTTGGGATGTTACAAACCTACCACCCTTAAAATGAATCTCGTCCTCGAGATTCGGAGAGGCTAGAAAGAAATAGGTTAGGGTTTGGGGGTCTCCTCAAAATCCATCAATTGTCGCAGGAGGGGGTTTGGGGTGCTACCACCCTTAGAAGCATGGTTACGGTTCCATCAAAACTCATATACTTCATCCATATTGTTAACAATGTCGGTCTTTTCAGATCTTCGGGATAATTCCTTATCTGGGCTCTTTCGGTAGTGGCATAACCTTTTCCTCAATTCTTGTGTCTTTCATCTAGGTAAGGTTCTTCTGTGACTGGGTCTTCTTAGCTGACGGGTCTGGCGCCAATACTAAACAACTATCGATATCTCAGGGTGGTCAACCATTTATGGTTTCTCCTGCAGGAAATGGGTCTAGGTTGATCCTCACCGTATAACCTACGGTTGGCAAAAATTGCCTTGTACAAGGGAAAAATTTCTATACCATTCTACGGTTTAAACAAGGTTTAATATCGTCGTCTCTCTACTATAGGTAAGTCACTCAGATTTACCATCCCATATAGCAAGGCGAATAATAAGAGTAAATCGGTATGGTGATCAATCCACCCCGCACCCAAATCATTACCTTGTATACGGTTTAGCGAATCTCGCATTCTAACACTCGGTCATCCTCACAAGCATTGCAGAATTTCGCTTGTCAACAAACTAAGTTCGGATAAATCCATTGATTCTGCAAGCCAAACAAACATCTATCGTTCCTTCACATCTCTCAGGTTTTGCGTTACTCCTATAAAATCATCGGCCGATAAACGTCGTATCTTCCTCGAGGGTTTTTCCTTCAGCAAGAATGTGCTTGCTTCTTGGCAGGTCCTGGGGCCTGTGGGTTATGGCCCATCTCATCACTTGTAGTCCTTGAACTTATCATCGAGCAACTGATCATTATTCCAACTTCCAACTTCCTAGTATTCTTAAATCCATCCAATTGTACTGTCTTCCTTCCTTCTATTGGCACCAAACTAGGACATGATTACTCAGACTCATCATGGAGTTTCCATTGATCCATATTTTCGACATCATACCTCCTTTATATCCAATAGTAATTTATCTCTTCATCCTCTTGGGATATCCCACATACCGAGATAAAACTTATACTTATGAAGTCCACTCCATGGAACATCATTATCCTTTCCAGGGGTCAAGCGTCCTTACAGGGGAACATTGGCCATCTCTGCATGGCACTTCTTCAACTGGGAAAACGTGAAACACATCATGAACTCCTGACAGTCCTTCGGATAACTCCAACCTGTAGGCCACTTCTCTCATACGCTCCAAAACTCGGTATGGTCCTACAAATCTCGGGGCTAACTTTCCCTTAACTCCAAATCATTTAACTCCTCGCAGAGGGGACACACGAAGACATGCTCTATCTCCAATTTCATAGACTACCTCCTTGCGTTTTTGAGTCTGCATAACTCTTCTGCCTGGACTGAGCTACCTTTAGTCTATCTCGAATCAACTTAACATTCTCTTATGACTCCTTGATCACATTTGGTCCAAACAACTAACAGTCTCCAACTTCATCCCACATAGTCTTGGGGTATCACACATATTGAGACAAAACTCATATTCATTTTGTCCAAAATCCACTCAGTGGAGTATCCTTATCTTTTCCAGGGGTCAAGGGTTCTTACAGGGTACTACCACCCCTAAAATGCACAAATCTTCCATAGACCATATTTCTCATATCCTCAAAATGGCCAAAATTCTTCTTCATAGAGTAACAACTCATAAAATCCATATCAGTACCAACGATGCTAACTTTATTCACTCTCAATTGATTACAATCTCTCGCTTTTCCATTACATGTCTCAACTCAACACCTCAATATAAAAGAAAATGTTCTCACTTCTACTACTCCATTTCTTTTGTTGCAAACTCACTATCTAGCACAAGTGTCCTTCTCCTTGGGGCATCCTCTAGCAAAGTGCTCTGCTCTATTACAACAAAAACATATTACTTCTAACAAGTCTCGAGGTTTCCTTTTTGGGAAACTGCTGAGGTAGTGCCCTGACTCCTTGCACCTGTAATAGGTGATATGACTCAGGTCCTTCCTGGTATCCAATCTACTTCTCTTCCTGGACTTTTCCGTTCCAATCATGGATTCTATTTCTTGTGGGTCATACTCTACTTCCTTCGTCGGGAATTCTACTAGATCCCCATTCAAACAATTTTGGGAGATGTGTCCTTCTTCTCCACATGAATAGCAAGACTTCGGGTCCTCTTTAGGTGTGTCCTCCACATCTTCCTTCATCACAGCTTCTTCTAAAATTTCCATGAGGGCTCCTTTCATTACTTCTTTCTTCTGTTGGATGGTTCGTTGTACCATGGGGTAAATGTGACACTGAGCAGGATAGTGGGTAGTCCCTTCACACAAGAAACAAGTAATCTGCCTAGTTGGGCATTCTTCAACTGGGTGACTTCCTTCACAATTAGGGCATTCATCCTTGTGTTCTTTATGGGTGTGTCCTATTTCTCCACAAATCTTGCATGCACAAGATTTCTTCATATCCTTTCCATAAGGCTTCAACTTCTGGGACACAAACCGAGACTTTGGCAAAGTCAACTTAATTTCTTTCCAAGTGGTTACTCCTTGCCATCCATTGATGGTTTGGTACATCCTCTACCAGGTAGTGGCACTTCTTTCAAAGCACTCAAGAGCATGCTAGGCCATATCCTTTTTGACTATAGGGTTATTCTCCATGCGATCCTCCATGTTCACGAAATGCTTCCTTGTCTAATACGGCTTCCTGGAGCTCCATCTTAAAATTCTTGATGTACTACTCCAGATTCCGGCGATACACCAGCTAAGGTTAAAATTTCATCTTACTGTTAGGTGCTCCATCAGCCTTCTACCATCCAATCCTTCCAAAGAAATGCATGCTTAGCTCAGCTCGGTGACCATAGTATCAGTGGCGATGACATCATGGATAACCGTGTTTCTGCCCTTGTCATTGCCATGAGCTATCTTCCATAGTTGATATCTCCTGCCTTAGGGTTTTCTTGACAAAACTTTGAGTTCTCAACTCTCCATGTTCCGGTCTTTCTCCAATACACCTTGATCTCGGGTATTGACAGCTTCCATAGTCTGCCAAGTTCCATAAGGGGTGCCTTCCTAGGTCATACAAATCTAGAAATTGTATAGGGCCTTCAAATTCTCCTAGTCTTTGGAGTCTTCAACCATTGCAATTTCCATTATTATAATGTATGGTAAAATCCTCTTCATTCCGAATGGTCTCAGTTGTCCGATATCTTATACTTCTTAGAGTGGTCTCATCAGTCGAATATTCGTGTGGTCAAAAGGGGAAAGGGGTATGGTCTCACTAAAGGGAATATTTGAATAAGCTCAGGAGAGAGGAGAGGTAAAAGGTCTTTTTGAAAAAGAAAGTTTTAGAGAAAATCCTTCCTATGGGCTTGCCAGTTTCTAGGGTCACGTCCTATAGTCAACATGTGCTCTGATACCATCTTGTAGCGACCCGACCTTAGACGGTCAAGTCTCTGTGCTTAAGTGTCATCCCTGGAACGGTATGCTGACACACACAGTACTCGAGGATTTATAACAGAGGTAAATCACATGTATAAAGTAACGTAAATACTATTACCTCAATCCAAAGAGCGGAAGTAACAACAAGGTTGTGGATTCCCATCAACACCAACGGCAAAGTTGAGTGTAGAAATCGTAACCCTAACGTATCACTTACTCGTCGCAAGATTCCTGCAACATGAGGCGTTGCAGCCACAAAGGGTCAGTACATTGAATGTACTGGCAAATTCACACCAGAGGATAATGATGAATAATAGCTATCACTAGATGCATATATGGCTGGTGGAAAAGCTCTATGGTTATAATGTTTTTGCGAAAAGCCAATTTTTCCCTACTACAAAGGAATATATTTTATTTAACTACAAAGTTGGTTGAAAATATTGAGAAGGTTCCTCCAACTCAATCCCAAAATAATAATCATTAACCCAATCAAGTTGATTAAATAGAGTATTGAGATCAACATGAATATCCAAAGACCAGAGACTCAAAATTGTCCATAACTGGGGACATGGCTAACCATGCTTAGTTTATACACTCTACAGAGGTTTGCGCACTTTTCCCCACAAGACTCGATCGCCTCCGTTGGATTTCTCGCACTACATGGTGTTTGAGAAACGGATGACCGAGACACAGTCTTTCGGAAATATTAACTCTCTACTCCGGGCAGACCATACCAAACCTACAACCCTCTACCTGCTGATCCACCTCTTCAAGAGCTTCACGTAACTTACTCAACTATGCTAGAGCCCATAATAGCTTGTGGCTGCACACGGAAGTTTTTAGCATGAATAATCTTATGATCCCTTTGAGCCTGGATGGCGGTCCATAGGAAAATCACATGGGTACTCTGGGATTTCCAAAAATACAGGCTGGGTACTCCAGTATTTAAGTTGCCACCTTAAGTTGAACCATTAATTAAGAATCTCACATCTGTCATGGATTTCACTCACCCAAACCACGTCTACGAGCATAGCATAGCAAATTAAGCAACATGTAGAAGTAACTCCCAATGGTTTGAATGTAACAGGGTAATAGGTTCTACCTCATCAACTACTTCCCAACCCACATGTTAATGACATCCTAATCATGCAATGTTTGAGGATTGGAACTAATGCATAAAAACTGGGTGATAAAGGGATATGATCAAAGTGTGAACTTGCCTGCAATGTTGATGAAGATGATTCGCACTCAAAACTCTTGATAGTTCTACTCGTCATACTCCGTTCAATCTATCGTGAGCAAGTAGTAGTAACCACACATAAGCAATCACTCAGAAGATCGGGAAGAACGAAGAAGACAGTTCGGAAAACATCAAAACCAAGAAAATAACTCTTGCAACATAAAACAATTTCTAACAGTACCAAAATTATGTGAATTTGGCCTTATCAAAAAGTTCAGGTCAAGAGCTTTGATTTGCAAAAACAATCAACTAAATCGGAGTTACGAAACTCAAGTTATGTTCAAAAGAAGTTTGAATATGAATCTGAACAAAATTCAAAATTTTAAAATTTTAAAAAGTTGATGTGACAGGTTCACTAGATAGGTGAAAACAAGACGAAGCTATAGGCGCTGGTTTCATCTAATTTGGATAAACGAGTGAAAAGTTATGGCTATTTGAAAAATCAAGGCCAAGCTGTTTTACGAAAGAAAAATAGCTACGGTTAAGGTCTAAAGTATAAATACATAGACTAATTGATAATCTAATTATTCTATCGTATTAGTCTAAAAATAATAAACTACGGAAGTATAAGAAGGAAAAAAACAAAGAAAGATACCTTTATAAGGCAGAGAAAAGATGACTTTGAAGAGAAGAGACAACTTCAAGAAGTCGCGCCGGAGAAGAGAAAAATATTTTTCTTAAATGAATCTAGTTAAACCAAAATATTGATTTAACTCGAATCGGATGATTTTTGGAGGCTCTATGAGTCTATTTATTAGTGGAAAAGAGGCTTAGGGGTCAAAGGCTAGACAATGTGGGACTAAACGTAGACGAAAATATACGAAACGGACAAGAAAAGAGGCGGATGGGCCTAAAGGCCTTCGGCCGGCCGCGCGCACGCTGCTGCAGCAGTTTTTTTGACAAAGAAAAATAAAATCTGAAAAGGAAAAGGCTGGCTGGGCCTGGCCTATTTAAGAGAGAGAAAAAAACAATGGGGCGCCAAAAGCTACTATACTGCGCATGTAGGCGATAAATAAATATGTGCCGCACGTACAGGTTTTTTAAATAAAAACAGAAGGAAAACCGAATAGTAAGATAAAATAAATATTTTGTATAGGCATATAATATACCAAAATTTGCAGAAAAAGATTTTCTACAACATGGACATTTTTATAATGCCAAATAAAATCCACCCAAATTTAGATAACCCAAAGAGTGCTACTGGTCTAATAAAATCCAATAAAAATCATTTGAAAAATATCAAAATGATTTCAAATTTATTTTTCTCCAATTTTCTGTTGTAGGGAATCATGTTACCCTGATTTCCATATATCTTATTTTTGGAGAAAAATAATTTGAATAAAACTCAAATAACTCCAAATTGAAAATAAATTCAAAAGAACTTTGAATTTAATTCTTTAAAACTCCCAACTCATATTTCATATAATTTGAAGAAGTCAGTTTATCTTCTCTCATGAAAATCATTGAGCTGCATGAAGTTTATGAATTGAAATATTTCCAAATGAAATTCAATTATTTTCAAATACCCTTTCATTTAATTTAAATGGAAGAAGTCATATCATCTTCGCTTAAGGGTTTTGTATTTGAAAAGAATTTGAATTCATGGAGATCAGAAAGCAAATATGAAAGTTTGGAAAAGTCCTTTTATTCTCTCTCATTTAACTTTCAAAAAGTTTCGAATTCACTCACTTTCAGACAATCAATCAAATCTATTTATTTATTATAACATTCCAAAATTTAGAATTTTGGGATATTACAGTTATTCTCCGAGGACGGCGGACGAACCAGTAAACCCTTGTACTCCTTCGCGTGGGAAACAACTGCCGAGTCTTCCCTGGCTCCGTGTCGTTCCCTTCCTAGTCCTCGTCGTCGTCCACCGCCCTGGTGCTCTCGGTGCGACCTGGTCAACGTGGTCAATGAACGACATCCATCAGAAGTGGATTGTACGTGTAGAGGCTGACAGCTGGGTCCACGCTCACACGAAAGGAAATGCCTCCTTATTACGTGCAAAATAATGATTCCTCCACCTGACAGCTAGGACCCACAGGAAGGGCTTCTATATTTCGCAAAAAAACGTTCCCCCCGCTGACAGGTTGGACCCACTAGCTATATCTTGACATGCAAGGAAGTGCCTCCTCATTACGCAAAAAAATACCCCTGCTAGCTGGGACCCACCATAGTGGTGGCTGACTTGTGGGCCTACTAAGTTGACGAGGACGGAGGGCTTTGTCAACTTAGTCAGTATGAACGATTCTAGCTCCAGTGACCGTACAATGTCCATCCAATGGCCATAGTGCTTCATCAACCTCTGGTCTTCTTGCTCCAGCCGCCCAAAGCAGCGTCGGTCGTGCCGCTTGCTCCTGCCTCCCATGGCTGGCTGTGCTGCCGTGGAGGCCTCACCGCCCCCATACTACTCCCACCGCTGGCCAGGCCATCCCTCCACTCACCCACACCCCCTGTTATTCTGCGGTGACGGCAACCTTACACCGCAGCCGAACCAGTGAAACCTCGTACCCCTCTCCGCGTGGGCATCCACTGCCGCGTCTTCCCCGGCTCCGCATCTTCCCCTTCCTAGGCCTCGCCGTTGTCCACCACCTTGGTGCTCTCGGTGCGGCGTGGTCAACGACCGACTTCCATCGGAAGAGTACTGTACGCGGAGAGGCTGACAGCTGGGCCCACGGCCACAACCCAGTTTTTTGCGATTTGCCAAGTAAGTCGTTTTGTCAGGCTTCTTGGGCTGCAAATCTTTCAAGACGAGGAGAGCTTCATTCGGCTGGCCGAGAAAATGGCCTATCGGTAATGAGAAATGGGCTGTACATTTTTAAAACACATCAAATTGGCAATTAGTTTGAAATTTCTTATTTTCATTTCAAGATTTTAAATTTCATTGATTTTTATGCGTGGACAATTTGTTAGGTTTTATATTGATATACATTTATTTTTAAAATCAGTTTGAATGTGACTCAAAATTTCGGGATTAAAAACAGTTCGGACCGCACCGAAATATGCAAAATTTCGTATAATTTTTTAACCGTGGCCATAACTATCATGCAAATGGTGGTTTTGGCTTGCCTGGGGATGAAGAAGGCTCTGGGAAGAAGTGCGGTAAAGCCGCGGAAAGATTCACCGAATAAGATTCCCTCTTGGAGGGGGCTGATTAGGGCAAGGGCATCAAGGTCATTTTTAGAATGTTAAAACATGGTGAAAATGAAGGGAACGGAACGGGCGCGACGATACGAAGACGTGGGCATTGGATTCACCTCAATCGGAGTTACGAGCAAAAAGTTATAAGGCTTTTTCTGCCAGGTACCTATCTGCAAAGAAAAACTTTACAAAATGGACCAAGACAAAAAACTGAAAGCGCATTTCAGACACTACGCTTCCGTGACAGTGAAAGCGCTGTTTCGGCCGAAGCCGCAAACGGTTTACGCCTTCACTAAAACGAAAGCGTATTATAGGTATTACACTTCCACTTATCCCAGTCAGCAGAGGCGGGGCCGGCTCCCGTGTGGCTGACAGGTGGGTCCCACCTTATCCACTTCTCTCTCCCGACTCCTCCTTACTCTCGACGGTAGCGACAGGAGAGGCGAGGCCGGCGGCCCCGACGGCGACTGCAAGTGCGTCCGGCCACCGCAGGTGGTGTGTGACCTATCCATACTCTCAGGAGGACAAGCCGGACCCGTTCCCGGCCGTGGAAGATGCGGGGAGCTCGGGAATGGCCGCAGTTGATCCCACAGCGGAAGGGTCTTCGGGTGGAGATGGGAATAGGGCTGCAGGGCTCCGGCGGTCGAGTGGAGGAGCTGGGAGGGTCCGCCGGAGCTCGGTGAAGTGACTGGTGGTGGAAGGAGGGGGAATGGGGCTCTGGTCCGCCGGAATCATAGCGAAGCTCGCCGGTGGCCATGGTGGCTATTTGGGGAACAGGGAGCTCCTCGAGCTCGGGCGAGAGGTTGGGCGGGGTCATGGGAGTGAGGTGGAGGCGATGGAGTGCTCGGGGGGCTCGAGGCTGGCCCTTATATAGGCGGGGCGAGGCGGTTGGCTCGGGTGCCGCCGCTCACGTCCAGCCGAGCTTTGGCGAGGCTCAGCGATCACGGGGAGGGCGCGGGAAGGCGTCGAGGGAGGGAACGGATGAGGCGCAAAGGTCACGGAGACGAGGCAGTGCTCGGGACCAAGAGGAGGAGGAAGACACGACCGAGGAAGACAACGCGGTCACGGGACAAAACTGTGCGGCGACGGGGACGGCTCACCGGAGAAGAAGACAGAGGGGGAAAGAGCTCCAGAGAGACGACGACGCAGGGAACACGCTAGACAGGGTCAGGTGATGAGGGGACGAGTGCATAGAGAGGGAGAAGAAGACAGAGGCGCCAGAGCACGCGTTTGGCCGTCATGACCCATGGTCACCGCCTGTGCTGGCGTGCGCGGGGCACAGAGATCGGCCAAATCGTGTCTGGTGGAAGGACCCTGCTACCCTCAGTCCAAACGAAGCAACAACACGGTACATGGGCAAAGAAGAGAAAAATAGAAGGCTCCAAACCAGCTGAACAACAAGGTGTTTGATGCCTTCTTCAGAAGATTGGTCGAGAGGGTTAGACTGAGGTATGACGGGGGTTGATCACTCACTAAGCTGAGTAAGATGGCAGGGTTTCAGCTCAAGGGGAGGGGTTTAGCTAGTAGTTGCTGTAGAAAGTTCTACACTGTCCAGAAATTTAGACATAGATGTAGCACTCACATAGTGCATCTAATTGGGCTGAAGTTTGGCATGGAAGGGTTATTTGGTCACATGAATATGCTGTAAAAGTTTCATACCAATTGGATAAACCAAAATGGTACTTGCTTCACACGCATCCTCTCTGGACAGAAACTTGCAAAAATTCTGTAGGAATATTGGCTTGACAAATTATGCCCAAATTTGATGGAGATAGGTTACATGGATAGGAGAAGGTCCAGGAAAGTTTTCAGCTTAATTGAAGCAATATAACATATACTTGCTTCACAAACTGAAAAATTTGGACAAAATCAAAGCATTGAAGATGAGCTCATAAGGAGGCATAACATGAGCTCAAATTTGGTGGAGGACTATGATATGATGATATTGAGGTCATGCATAAATTTCAACTCATTTGGGTATTCCTAGCTTGTACCTCCTTCACAAAGTTTCTTTCTGGACAGAAACTTTGGAAAATCATTGATAAATAATCACTAGGACAATGAAGTTGAATTTTGTCATGTGGCAATTATATGGACATGAAAAGATGTCCAAGAAGTTTGTAGTCAATTGGGAAAAGATAAATAGCACTTGCTTCACAATGTGCTATTTAGGACAAAATAGGGAATGAATTATTTGAACATGATGGAAAACATGGAAAGTGAAATATTTTTCCATATTTGAGGAATATATGACCCAAACAATTTATGGGAATTATTTGGGAATTTTAGGTGTGATGGAAATATAGGTTGTTTCACAACCTAGGGCAAATTGAGTTATTCCTTTAACAGAAAAAGGAATATTCTCAAGGAAAAGATTATTGGGGTTGGTCCAAGATGGAAATGGCAAGGTCTAGGGATGGATATGAGGATTACAAGCCACTTTGGAAGGAAAGAAGATGTCATCTTCTTCATTTTCCAGACCACATAGCCACGAAAAAAGAAAACTCAGGCAAAAATCTCAAAAAAAATAAAAGAAAAAGAAAGGGCCAAGAATCAGGCTGTCACAACCGTTTATCCATCTCTTTCAGATCTCACTTTGCGAATAACTGTGAAGGGATTGACAACCCCTTTGTCGCGTTGGTTGCAAGTTGATGTTTCTTTGTGCAGGTATTCGGTGGCTTGTTGTGTAGTCTCCTACTGGATTGATACCTTGATTCTCAAAACTGAGGGAAATACTTACGCTAATTTGCTTCATCACCCTTTCCTCTTCAAGAGAAAAACCAATGCAAGCTCAAGAGGTAGCAACATCATCCACGCAAAACTTAAAAGAAAGCTCGTTGAGATCTGTTAGTATAATAATGCAAATCACTACTTTAAGTATTGTTGCAAACCCATTCATATTTTGTTTTTGCTATCCCTACTGTATTATAAATTCTACATGGCTTATTCCACCGATACAATCGACAATTTCATCAAAACAAGCAAAACAATGCATCAAAAACAGAATCTGTCAAAAACGGGACAGTCTGTAGTAATCTGAACATTGACCATACTTCTGTAACTCCAAAAATTCTTAAAAATTAGGACAAAATAAAAATTTGCATGTCAGTACTTTGTAAATTCAAAAACTTTTGACGTTCCAGTAAAAAAGGTAAAATCACGTACTACAGCCAAAGTTTCTGTTTTTGCACCGCACATACCAACAAGCAATCTAATCATCCTAAAGGAAAATCTTAACACATTATATTTATAATACAATGGATTTGTACAAGGGGATAATTATTTTTGTTGAAAATTTTCTATAATTTAAGATTCGCAAAGTTTCCATGGGTATGAACAAAGTTCAAGGACATCCCCCACTCCAACGTTGTTTGTCCTTCTCACTTTCAATTTTCCTTGTGTAAAGTTTTAACTTCCCTCTGTATTTTTTATTTATTAAACTATGAAAGCACTCAATAGAATAAAATGACTCTCTAAAACTTCCGGGTTGTCTCCCTGGCAGCGCTTTCTTTAAAGTCATTAAGCTAGGCATAAAGTGCTCAAGTAGTCGATTCACCAGGATCCCAAGGTATATCAAAGACAATTTTAATGAGCAATGATTTATAATTTAGTAGTGAGAACAAAGCAAACATATATCATGAAATGACGAAGTCTAACTCTCTTCCTATGCATGGGCATGTCATAAAAGAACAATTCATGCACATCAAGTAAAGGCCAATACATAGCATAAGCAGTTTCTTGCAATTTTATTGTGTTGGAAACATAGAGAGGTGGAGATTAGTTCCTCTCTCATAATAATTGCAAGTAGGAGCAACAAGCACATGCATATTATATTCATAAAAATCATCATGTGTAATGGTAGAATGCAACCCATCAATATAATCCATAATAATAGAAAACTTCTCCCATATAGTGTAGTTTGGAGAATTCAAAAAGATAATAGGACTATCATGTGTGGGTGCAATAGAAACAATTTCATTCTTAACATAAGGAACTATAGCAAGTTCATGTCCAAAAGCATAATTCATATTGGCATCTTGGCCACAAGCATAGCTAGCATCAAGTTCATCAAAAAGGGATATTTCAAAAGAATCAATGGGATCATAGCAATCATCATAGCATTCATCCTTCGGTAAGAACGAAGAGAAATTAAACAATGTATGAGTTGAAGAGTTACTCTCATTTGTAGGTAGGCACGGGTGATCAATCCGCTCTTCCTCATGTTGTTCTTAACTCTCCTCCTCATCTTTTTCATCTAAGGAGCTCATAGTTTCGTCAGTTTCTTCTTGCATAGATTCCTGCAAAATATTAGTCTCTCCTTGGGCAGCGGAGACTTTCTCAATAAACACATTAATATCAGCATTACACTCATAATTCACATAGCAATATTGAAGCATAACAAAATTTTCAGGTTTGTAAACAACATCATCATAATTATCATACTTTTCAAACAAAGAATGAATTTCATAATCATCCTTAAAAGCAAAAAATTCTTCTATTCGTTCCACATCATAATAATCATATCTACCATTAGCATAAGAAGCCAAGGTTTCATTATTGTTAAATTTGCATGAAAAGGGAACGTGTGGAGCCTTCATCTTAGAGCAACAAGTATAATCTCAAGCATTGATCCCGAGCATACCAATGCAAAATATGAATTTGATCCCGTAACAGTTTCCCTTTTTGAGTCAAGTGATAATCCCTAAAGTATTCACGTTGATCCAACGTGTCTCCCATTATCAAGTTGAATGGATTTTTCTCAGGATTATCAAAGTAGTGATCAATATTTTTCACTTAACGACCATCAAGGGTTTTAGGAGGTTCCCCATCTCCATGAGTAGAAAGCACGACTATTTTTTTGTATTTCATGTTCCATATATATAACGAAAGATATAAAACAACTTAGAACAGGAAACAAAAACTACTTAGTGATAAAGCAAACAAGCACACACAAGAATATTCACCCCACGCTATTGCTCCCCAGCAACGGCGCTAGAAAAAGGTCTTGACAACCCACAAGTATGGAGGATCATTCGTAGCCTTTTTTGATAAATAAGAGTGTCGAACCCAACGAGGAGCTAAAGGTAGAACAAATATTCCCTCAAGTTCTATCGACCACTGATACAACTCTACGCACGCTTGACGTCCGCTTTACCTAGAACAAGTATAAAACTAGAGGTACTTTTGCGAGAATAAAACTATGAATAAATTGCAAGATAATAAGTTTAGTGGTGTAGTAGAAAGCTTTTGTCACACAAGAAAGTTATTTGTCCATAGGTAATCGATAACTAAACTGGTAATCATTATTGCAATTTTATATGAGGGAGAGGCATGAGCTAACATACTTTCCGTACTTGGATCATATGCACTTATGATTGGAACTCTAGCAAGCATCAGCAACTACCAAAGATCATTAAGGTAAAAACCAACCATAGCATTAAGTATCAAGTCCTCTTTATCCCATACGCAACAACCCCCAGGTCCGTGCTTCTGTCACTCATGCCACCCTCCATAAAAGAATCATGAACGTATTGCAACACCCTACATTGGGGATCCCTCACATTTGTGCGACACGGAGGGCACCATAGGACAACACCAAAATAAAATATACAACTCAAACCAATCATAGCAACCCATAGGACAAAACAGACCTACTCAAACATCATAGGATAACCACATATCATTGGATAATAATATACAGTGTTGAGCACCATGTTTAAGTAGAGAATTGCAGCGGGAATAGAGAGGTTACACTACTGGGTAGAGGGGGAGAAAGTTGGTGTTGACGGTAGCAAGATTGTTGGTGTAGATCGCTGTTACGATCCTTGCCTCGGCAGCACTCCGACGCCACCGGGAGAGAGAGGGGGAGAGAGTCCCCCTCTTTCTTCTTATTCTTCTTCTTCCTTGGCCTCCCCCTAGATGGGAGGAGAGTTACCCCTCTGGTCCATGGACTCCATGGTGGTGGAGGGGCGGGAGCCCCTCTGAGATTGGATCTCTCCTTCTGTTCTCTTTTGTTTCGCATTCCTGTTTTCTGGCCGAAAACCATTTTTATATTCCCAGAGATCCATAACTCCAATTGCGCTGAGATTTTAAACAATTTTTTCCCGGATATAAGCTTCCTTGCGCGTGAATTAGAGCATCAACCACCTTACGAGGTGGTCACCACCCACCACCACACGCCTGGGAGTTGGGCCACGCCCTGGTGTCTTGTGGGGACCGTGGGCCTCCGTTTGCATTGATTCCACCTCCAAAAAATCACATATATTCCTAAATAATTCTCCGTAAATTTTTATTGCATTTAGACTTTGTTTGATATGGAATATTCTGCGAAACAAAAAACATGCAACAAACAGGAATTGGCACTCGGCAGTGGATCAATATGTTAGTCCCAAAAAATCATATAAATTATTGCCAAAAGTATATAAAAGTTGTATAATATTGGCATGGAATAATAAAAAATTAGAGATATGATGGAGATGTATCAGTACGGTCTTTGTTTCAGTTCAGTCCTGAGAAGGAGTACTAATGTGCTATATGTGTTTTTATAGATATGTATAAATGAGAAAGCTTAGGCAAACGTATATCCATACGTAGAAGACTGTTATTGCTAGCTAGCTATGTCCATCCCATGAGCTATATTTCTGGATAGTACGTATGTACAACAAATTCATCCTGGTCACTATACACTTCTCGAGCCAAGTGCCATCAAGATGGGTAGGTGGATGCATGCATGCATACAGGATGGTCAATATGTGTAAATATCCAGCTTGGCAAGTTGCCTTGCCTAGCCATATATGGAGTATTATTCCTGTATGCATATGAGTTGTCAAACTAGAGAGGAACTTATAGTCACAGTCCAGTCCAGATGTATCCTCTGTGGCCCAGTTGCAACAGAGGAGTTGCTTGGGTAAATAAGGACATGTGTGGTTGATTAGCTGAGGGTACATGGCCTGCTCGGACATTAGTTTTCACATGAAACTGTGCAAAATCTTCTATATCTAGTTACTGATGGAATTACAGTTGCCAATACTTCTACCAGTTCTTGTCCACTGACTATCTGAACTTTGCCATATTTGCGCACACTTCGGGCTTGTGGTTCTTTGTGCACTTATGGTTATGTTGTTGCACTGTATAGCCTCTAGTTTGGGCTTGTGGTTATTGTTCTAATCATTTGCTACCATTTAAGTTCATATACTACCTTGTGTTATTGCTAATGGTTTTTAGTAACACAACTAGGGTCACTTCCATGAGCTACTTGTTAATTGGTTTCTTGTTATGTCTAGGTCAACCTCCACATCGGGCGCGAGGACCTACAGCCAGTATTCTGTTAATTAATCGCCACCTTGGATAGATCTAGACGCGTTCCTCAGCGGCGACACAGGCGGCGGAGTAGCGACAGACGAAGGAGAAATGGTGAGTAGCTCCGATGAACCCTTGATACGTCTCCAACCTATCTATAATTTTTGATTGTTCCATGCTGTTATATTATCAATCTTGGATGTTTTATAATCATTTTATATCATTTTTTGGTACTAACCTATTGACATAGTACCAAGTGCCAGTTGCTGTTTTTCCATGTTTTTTACATCGCAGAAAATCAATATCAAATGGAGTCCAAATGCCACAAAACTTTACAGAGATTTTTTATGGACCAGAAGGAACATAATGCGCCCTGGCTGCGCCTGGGGGTGCTCCAAGGAGAGCACAACCCACCAGGGCGCGCCAGGAGGCCCATGCGCGCCCTGGTGGGTTGTGCCCTCCTCGGGTGCCCCCCGGACCACCTCTTTGCTCTATAAATACCCCAATATTCTAGAAACCCTAGGGGAGTCGATGAAATATTCATCCAGCCGACGCAGAGTCCAGAACCACCAGATCCAATCTAGACACCATCTCAGATGGGGTTCACCACCTCCATTAGTGCCTCTCCGATGATGCGTGAGTAGTTATTTGTAGACCCCCGGGTCCGTAGTTAGTAGCTGATGGCTTCCTCTCTCTCTCTCTCTCTCTCTCTTGATTCTCAATACAATGGTCTCTTGGAGATCCATATGATGTAACTCTTTTTGTGGTGTGTTTGTTGGGATTGATGAACTTTGAGTTTATGATCAGATCTATCTTTTTATATCCATGAAAGTATTTGAGTTTCTTTGTTATCTTTTATGCATGATTGCTTATAGCCTTGTATTTATTCTCTGATATTTGGGTTTTGTTTGGCGAACTTGATCTATTTATCTTGCAACGGGAAGAGGTGCTTTGTAGTGGGTTTGATCTTACGGTGCTTGATCCCAGTGACAAAAAGGGAACCGACACTTATGTATCGTTGCTACTAAGGATAAAACGATGGTATCTATCTCTACATGGATAGATATTTCCTACAACATGTCATCATTCTTATTGCATTACTCCATTTTCCATGAACTTAATACACTAGATGCATGCTGGATAGCGGTCGATGTGTGGAGTAATAGTAGTAGATGCAGGCAGGAGTCGGTCTACTAATCTTGGACGTGATGCCTATGTAATGATCATTTCCTGGATATTGTCATGAGTATTTCAAGTTTTATCAATTTCCCAACAGCAATTTGTTCACCCACCGTTTGCTATTTTTCTCGAGAGAAGCCACTAGTGAAACCTACATCCCCGGGTCTCTTTCTCATATTATTTGCCTTTGTGATCTACTTTTTCCTTACATTTATTTTCAGATCTATTAAACCAAAAACCCAAAAATACCTTGCTGCAATTTATCTTTATTTATTTTATTTGGCGTTCTATCTATCAATCTACTACAAATTTACCTCACACCCGTTTGCCTATCTTGAGGTGCCGTACCCCGGAAGGGATTGACAACCCCTTTAACACGTCGGGTTGCAAGAAGTTGTTATTTGTATGCAGTTGTTGTTTATGTTGTGTTGCTTGGTTCTCGTACTGGTTTGATAACCTTGGTTTCTCATATGTGGGAAATACCTACTGCCGCTATGCTGCATCATCCCTTCCTCTTTGGGAAATACTGTCGTAGCTTCAAGCAACATCAAAAGGAATTTCTGGCGCCGTTGCCAGGGAGGATATTCAACATATACCAGGTTCCTAATCACAAATCTCATATCCTCGCAATTTCCATTATTTGCCATTTGCTTCTCCCCCACTTCACAAAAAATACCTTTTTATTTGCCTTCTTTTCCGTTTGCCTGTCTCGTTTGATCTTTTTGCTTGTGTTGCCATGTGCCCTCTATTTGCTTCCATCTTTGCTTGCCAAAAAATTATTGATATGGGTCCTCATCCACCTGCTAATCTTTTCAAAAGATCCAATTATGATGAACCAATTACCAGTGAATTGAGTTCACTAGATTATCTTTATGAAGTTTTGCTTGAGATCTATGAATCTGAAAATTGTGATGAAGTGTTAAACGAAGGAATTTATAAAGTGATTCATGATAGCTCCTTGAATGAAAAGCATGATTGCAATAATGTTATTGTAAATTCTATTAATGTCAATTGTGTTAATTATATGCAAAACCCCAAGCTTGGGGATGCTAATTTTGATTTCTCCACTACTTATTGCAATGATCATGATTCGGGTGATAATGATTCTTATGATCTTGAAAATTTATTTAAACCTCATGATGAATTTGTTTGCGGTAATATTAAAAGAGGGTTTGGAAGAGTGTCAACTTTAGCTAATTCCACATATTTGGAGAGTGATCAATCTTATGAATTTTTTGATAAAAGTGTGTAGTGACCAGACCTCAAACGGTCCGATCTCTGTGCTTCAGTGTCATCCCTGGATCAGTAATGCTGACACGCACAGTACTTGAAGGATTTATAACAGAGTAGCAATCACACACTTATTACAACGAGTGTCTCAAAAGAGAACTTATTACAAATAATATGGCTTAAGGCCATCTAATAAACATAACAGCGGAAGGCTTGGAAGATAAGTGAGTCCATCAACTCCAACGGCAGCACTGAGTATAGAACCACGACCTAAAGGCACCTTACTCGTCGTCTAAAAAGTCTACAACATGAACATTGCAGCCCGAAACGAGTCAGCACATGGAATATGCTGGCAATGTAACACATAGAGAGTAATGAAATAATAAAGCTATACTACATGCATATATGGCTGGTGGAAAGCTCTATGGTTACAGTTTTTGCATAGAGCCAATTTTCCCTACTGCAAAGGAATAAATTTTTATTTAACTATCATGGTAATTGTTAAACATTGAGAAGATAGACATCCTCTCAATCCCAATTAAACATCATCATTAAATCCCAACAAAATTAATTAGAGTAACATGATGAGATTCACATGATAATCCAAGTACTAGATACTCAAGACGTCCATAACCGGGGACACGGCTAACCATGATTAGTTTATACACTCTGCAGAGGTTTGCGCACTTTTACCCATAAGACTCGATCTCCTCCATTGTATTTTCTCGCACTGCATGATGTTTGAGAAACGGATGACCGAGACATAGTCTTTCAGAAGCGCTAGCACCTTACGATCGGGTAGACAGTACCAACCTACATCCCCTACATCTGCTAGTCTACCACTGTAAGAGTTCACACGACTTAGTCAACTATGCTAGAGCCCATAGTAGCTTGTGGCTGCACATGGAAGTTTCTAGTATGAATAATCTCATGATCCCTTTGAGCCTGGGTGGCGGTCCATAAAGAAAAACAGGTAATCGCTGGAATACCCAGGTGCCTCAATCCACCCAATGTGTATTAAAGTTGCCACCTTAAATAAACTGTCAATTAACAATCTCACATCTGTCATGGATACACTCACCCAATCCACGTCTACTAGCATAGCATGGCAATATAAGCAAACGTAGAAGTAACTCCCCGGGGTTTGATAATAAAACAGGTAATAGGTACGACCTCATCTACTTCCCAAAACCCACATATTAATCAGATCCTAATCATGCAATTGTTTGAGGGTTGATCTAATGCAATAAAACTGGGTAGTAAAGAGGTATGATCAAAGTGTTACTTGCCTTGCTGATGATCCGCGAAACCTAGAGATTCGAAGTAGCAAGCGGTTCACTTCGGGTACTCTATCGCAAACAAACATACAATAAGTACTCATCTAATGCACGGGTAAAACTCAAATAAGAGATCTAACCAGAAAGTTCAACTTAAGAACTCCGGTTTGCAAAAAGAAACAAAACAAACAAAGAAACGAAAGGCAAACAGCGAAAGAAACAAACTTCGTTTACTAATCTGGATCTAAGTCAACTTTTACAGAAGCGAAATCTTGTTTGAGTAGGTTAAATGGAAAGAGGGTTTTGAGACGAAACTCCAGGCGCTTGAATCGTCTGACTCCGATAAACGAGCGAAAAGTTATACTAGAATGAAAATCGGATCACAAATCGCGATCAAAAAATAACCGCAGAAAAATCTGAGAAAAAGAAAAACTGACTAATAGATTAATGAACGAACGTTCGTTAACTAAAACTAAACGGCGAATTCGTCCGTTAAAACTAACGAATGGGCGAACGCTCGCTAAATAAATAAACCGGAAACCAAAAATAAAACCGATCTAATTCTAAAAAAACGAATCTAGGGTTTTCTAAAAAAAATGGATAGGTTTCTTTAGAAAACTGGGGCGGCGGGGCGGGTCAGGTGGCGGCGGTATTTAAGAGGGAGGGGGGTGGCGGCTTGGGGAAGGGGCAAGGCGGCGGCGGCGCAAGGTGGCAGTTGCTGCTACTGCTATCGGCAGCGGGGCGACTACCTCGGCTCGGCTTCGGCGGGGTTCCGGTGCGGCGGCGGGGCGACATGGGGTAGCGAGGCTGCGGCGGCGGCGGGAGGAGGCGGCGGCGCGGACCGGCCTGGCTCGGATGGGCCTTCGGCCTAGTCGGGCGCGGAGATTTTTTTAAAATAATCCCGTCGAACTAAGAAAAATCCTAGAAAAATTAATAAAAATCTAAAAATTCCAAAACAAATTTTCACCATCTAAATAAAATATTTAAAACAAGATGAACATTTTCTTGACCCTAAAATGCCGTTTTGAAAAATGTGCAATTTTTCCTAAATTCAAATAAAATAGCGAGAAAACTCCGAAATAAAATCTTACTTGATTTTTTTTATTAAACCTTCAATATTTCTTTATTTTGGGAAAGTCATTTTATTCCCTCTCTCATATTTTTATTATAGAAATAATTGAAGATAAAATAAATAAAATCAATGATTCTATTTTCAAAATTTGAGAAAAACCCAAATATGAAAAATAACGAAATCCACAACTCTCTCCGTGGGTCCTTGAGTTGCGTAGAATTTTTGGATCAGGCCGAAAGCAAATAAAATAGGGACAATTACATTTTTACCCCTAGTTGGTTCCTACCCACGGGTTTTGCCCTTACTTTTCGAGCTTGCTCAGTTTTGCCCTTACTTTTTCTGTCGAGATCCCTCGAATGCCCTTTGACTGTTTGACCAAAACTTTGAAAATTCATCACTAATTCATATGAACTCAGAAAAATGCAAATAAGATATCAAAATGTTCAGATAAACATTACCTTTATGGGCATATCATTTGCATTCAAGACAAAAGCATCATTTAAATTACCCGAGGTAATTAGTGTTATTAACATTATTAAAAATAAATAGGTATAAACAATATTTTTTTCATGAATAAAAATTACATGCAAATGTAGGTGATGTTTTCTGAACATCCTGATAACTTATTTGCATTTTTCAGAGTTTGTATCAACTTGTTATGAATGTTCTAACGACTTTGACCATTATTTGGAAACTTCATAACAAGTTGATACGAACTCAGGAAAATGCAAATAAGGTATCAGGATGTTCAGAAAACATCACCTACATTTGTATATAATTTTTATTCACGGAAACAATATTGTTTTTACCTATTTATTTTTAATAATGTTAATAACATTAATTACCTCGGGTAGTTTAAACGATGCTTTTGTCCTGAATGCAAATGATATGCCCATAAAGGTAATGTTTATCTGAACATTTTAATATCTTATTTGCATTTTTCTGAGTTCATGTGAATTAGTTATGAATTTTCAAAGTTTTGGTCAAACGGTCAAAGGGCATTCGAGGGACCTCAATGGAAAAAATAAGGGCAAAACCCGTGGGTAGGAACCAACTAGGGGTAAAAATGCAATTGTCCCAATAAAATATGATATGAAGTGATGACCTAATGTATAACATTCCAAATTGAAAATTTGGGATGTCACAAACCTACCCCCTTAAGATGAATCTTGCCCTCGAGATTCGGGTTGGCTAGAAAATAGGTGAGGGTGGTCCTTCAATAGATCTTCCTCTCGCTCCCAGGTGGCTTCATCCTCGGTGTGGTGGCTCCACTGAACTTTACAAAACCTAATAACCTTGTTGCAGGTGACTCAGCTGGCATACTCAAGAATCTTGACTGGTTTCTCCTCATAGGTCAAATCACTATCCACCCGAATTGCTTCCAGCGGCATTGTATCTCTCAGCGGTATGTCTGCCATCTCTGCGTGGCACTTCTTCAACTGGGAGACGTGGAACACATTGTGAACTCCTGACAATCCTTCGGGCAACTCCAACTTGTAAGCAACTTCTCCCATATGCTCCAAAACTTTGTATGGTCCCACAAAACGTGGCGCTAACTTTCCCTTAACTCCAAAGCGCTTAACTCCTCGAAGTGGAGATACACGAAGATAAACTCGGTCTCCGACTTCGTAAACCATCACCTTGCATTTAGAATCTGCGTAGCTCTTCTGCCTGGACTGGGCTACCTTGAGCCTATCACGAATCAATTTCACCTTCTGTTTAGACTCCTTAATCAAATCCGGTCCAAACAACTGGCGGTCTCCAACTTCATCCAATGACAATGGGGTCCTGCACCTCCTTCCGTACAAGGCTTCAAAAGGGGCCATCTTCAAACTAGATTGATAACTGTTGTTGTAAGAGAACACTGCATATGGCAAATTGTCGTCCCAACTAGATCCATAATCTAGTGCACAAGCTCTCAGCATATCCTCCAAAATCTGATTGACTCTCTCGGTCTGTCCATCTGTCTGCAGATGAAAAGTTGTACTGAACTCTAGCCTGGTACCCAAAGTTTCGTGCAACTGATTCCAGAACTTTGAGGTAAACTGGGTTCCTCTATCTGATACAATGCTCCTCGGAACTCCATGCAGACATACGATCCTGGTCATGTATATCTTTGCCAACTTAGCACTAGTGTAAGTGGTCTTTACTATGATGAAATGAGCTACCTTCGTCAAGCGATCGACTACAACCCATATCGAGTCATAGCCTGAACGGGTCCTGGGTAATCCCGTGATAAAATCCATGCCTAGCTTATCCCACTTCCATTCGGGTATCGACAATGGCTGTAGCAATCCTGCTGGCTTCTGATGCTCTGCCTTTACTCTCTGACATACATGACAAACTACTACATACTCCGCAATATCCTTCTTCATTCCGGTCCACCAGAAAGTATCCTTCAAATCCAAATACATCTTGGTATTTCCTGGGTGAATTGAATATGGTGAATCATGGGCCTCCTGCAGAATCAACTTCCTGATCTCCGGGTCGTTAGGCACATAAACACGGTCTTCAAACCATAGGGTATCGTGCTCATCCTCACGAAATCCTTTAACTTTTCCTTTGCTCATCTTCTCCTTTATAGAGGCAACCTCCTTGTCAGTTTTCTGAGCTTCTCTGATCTTATCCATCAAGGTAGACTGAATCTCCAATGCTGCTACATAGCCTCTCGGAACTATCTCCAAACATAGCTCATGAAGGTCTTCGGCTAACTCCCTCGGTAAATCTCCCGTCATTAGTGTGTTGACATGGCTCTTACGGCTCAGCGCATCGGCTACTACGTTAGCCTTTCCGGGATGATAATGCAATCTCATATCATAATCCTTGATGAGCTCCAACCATCTCCTTTTCCTGAGATTTAGCTCCTTCTCCATGAAAATATACTTCAAACTCTTGTGATCCGTGTACACTTCACAATGGTTTCCAATGAGAAAATGTCTCCAAGTCTTCAATGCATGCACTACGGCTGCTAACTCCAAATCATGCATGGCATAATTCATCTCATGAGGTTTCAGCTGTCGTGAAGCATACGAAACAACTCTTCCCTCCTGCATAAGCACTGCTCCAAGTCCTCGATATGAAGCGTCGCAATACACCTCATAATCCTTGCTCTGATCTGGTAGAATCAACACTGGTGATGTAACCAAACGTTTCTTCAACTCCTGGAAACTGGCCTCACATTCCTTAGTCCATTTGAACTTGGTATCCTTCTTCAAGAACTCCGTCATAGGCTTCACAATTTTTGAGAAATTCTCAATGAATCTCCGGTAGTATCCTGCAAGTCCAAGAAAACTCTGAATCTCTCCAACTATTGTCGGTGCTTCCCAATTTGTCACAGTGACAACCTTGGTGGGATCTACTGCTATACCTTCTCCGGATATAACGTGTCCGAGGAATCCAACTTCCTTCAACCAAAACTCACATTTGCTGAACTTGGCATATAACTGATGTTCTCTGAGCTTCTCAAGTACCAAACGCAAATGCTCCTTATGCTCCTCTTCATTCTTTGAGTAGACCAAAATATCATCAATGAACACCACGATGAACTTATCCAAAAACTCCATAAACACCTTGTTCATCATGTTCATGAAATATGCAGGTGCGTTAGTCAGACCAAATGACATAACGGTATACTCGTACAGCCCATACCTAGTGGTAAAAGCCATCTTAGGTATATCCTGCTCTCGAATCTTCAACTGATGATATCCTGATCGCAGATCGATCTTGGAAAATACCTTAGCTCCTTGCAATCGATCAAACAGATCATTGATCATCGGCAGTGGGTACTTGTTCTTGATTGTTACTTCATTCAATCCTCGATAATCAACAACCATACTTAACGATCCTTCCTTCTTCTCCACTAGAAGTACTGGCGATCCCCAAGGCGAAGAACTTGAGCGAATATAACCTTTATCCAGTAACTCTTTAATCTGCTTCTTAATCTCCTCCAAATCTTTTGCGGGCATCTTGTATGGTCTCTTAGATATTGGCCCTGTGCCTGGCAAAAGCTGAATCAAAAACTCAATATCTCTATCCGGTGGCATGCCTGGCAACTCCTCTGGAAATACATCAGGGAAATCCTTCACCACTGGTACTTCTTCCCGCACAACTCCTAATAAGGAATTTACTTGAGTCCTTTTCGGCACATGCCGTGATACATACTTGATCCTTCTTCCTTCTGGCGTCGTAAGCAAAATTGACTTACTGGCGCATTCAATGTTCCCTCCATACTTCGATAACCAATCCATGCCTAATATCACATCCAATCCTTGAGATTCCAATACTATTAGGTCCGAGGGAAATACATATTTACCAATCCTTAATGGTAACCGATCACACCATAGACTAGCCATATACTCTGCTCCAGGCAAGGTTACTAACATGGGTGACCTAAGGGCTTGGGTTTGCAGTTTATACTTATCCACAAATCCCCTTGAGATGTATGAATGGGATGCACCAGTATCAAAAAGAACGAGTGCAGTAAATGACTTAACCAAAAACTTACCTATTACTGCATCTGGCTGAGCTTCAACCTCCTCCACGTTAACGTGGTTCACCTGTCCCCTATTAAAAGGGTTCGGCTTCTTCCCAGAGCTTATATTGCCATTTCCATTCTGGGCTTCAAGACATTCATTGGTGTAATGTCCAGTCTTCTGGCACTTATAGCAAGTGACTTGGCTCAGGTCTCTCTTGGCTGGTGTTGATGGGTTGGTATGGTTCTGGCCATTGCTTCCTCCATTCCATTACCATTCTTGGGGCCATTATGATTGTGCGAGCTACCTCCTCCATGGGTATGCTGGAAATGTCCTCCCGGTTTAGGGGTAAAACGTGGCTTCTGCTGAGCTCCTGAATTGTACTTCCCTTGTCCATACTTCCTCTTGTGGTTCTCAATCTGTTGCTACTTCCCTTCAATCATAAGAGCACGATCTACCAACTCCTGGTAGTTGTTGAAAGTTGCTACCATCAACTGCATGCTCAACTCATCATTCAGTCCTTCCAGAAACTTCTCCTGCTTAGCTGCATCCGTAGCAACGTCATCCGGGGCATAACGTGCTAACTTACTAAAGTCATCCACGTATTGGCCAACTGTCCGTCCTCCTTGGCGCAAGTTGCGAAACTCACGCTTCTTCATGGCCATAGCTCCTACTGAAACATGGGCAGTACAGAAAGCCTACTAAAATTGGTCCTATGTCACCGTGGCTATAGGGTAGGTGACAGTGTAATTCTCCCACCATGATGCTGATGGTCCATCCAACTGATGTGCGGCAAAGCACACCTTCTCAGCATCAGTACATCCTGTAGTGGTTAACTCCCTTCCAATCTTGCGAAGCCAATCATCTGCTACTATAGGCTCGGTGCTACTGGAGAACACTAGCGGATTTAGTCTAAGGAAATGGCTTAAGTGATCAACAGGTGGTGGCGGTGGATTGTTGTTGTTGTTGTTGTTGTTGTTGTTGTTGTTGTTCCCTTGATTCTGATTCTGGACTAGCAACTGCATTAACGCATTCTGCCGCTGGATCAACTGAGTGAGCTCCGGTGGGAAGGCAAATCCATTGTCACGTCTCGGAGGCATCTGATGGGTTTAGAGGGGAGATATTAGAATAGAATGAGGTCTAATGAGAAAACACTACCCATATGCACATGAGACAAACACAAACATTTCACTCAATCAATCAAGGGCATACAATCGGTCTAGAACTATTGTGAAAGTGCTCGGGCTACTCTATTTACATGGGGGAATACTACTACTGATTTGGTGGTCTACTAGAAAAACTGCTCCGATTAAGACTCCATGATATCTTCTCCAGCTTCATCAACATAGTCATCATCGCTATCGTCTGGGTCCGAGTCGGTGTCATCGATGATGATGTAGTTCTCTGGACAAGTGCAATCTTCGTCTTCTCCTCCAGTCGCGGGAAATCCCATGAATACTTTTAGCTTCTTCTTCAGATCATCGTTCTTCTCCACGAGTGTTGCTATTTCCTCCTCATATCCATCGCATGTAGACTTGAGTTCTTCTTCCAGATCCGTGATCTTGGTCATGGCCTTCTTAAGGTCTATCATGCCTGCACACATCTGGTTCTCCTGGCGTCGAATGTGCTGGTTTAACTCCTGGATGAAAGCTGCAATTGATCTATCCTTCCTGGTGCTGATCATCTCCCAATGCTCATCACGGTGCCCACAAATCTGGTAGATAGTATCCTTGAGATCATTGCAATAAACTTCTCCAATACGTCCCATGGCGATGTGGGCTGCCATGCTCTTTCCTAGACTCCAGGTTGGTGCATCAAAGGAAAACTCTATGGGCTCGGTGACTGGTGCGAACGTCCTTCCTAGAACTTGAATCATCCAGCGCTCCTCCTCGGGTAAAGTGGCGTTGTAGGTCCTGGTGAAGCTTGGTACTCCGATGTTCAGGTATCTAGTGACTTCCTTCAAGTGACGTCCAAAGGGTGTATCTTCATCCGGTTGCGTGAACTTGTTCCTTGCATCCGCCATCCTAAAAGAGTAGAAAAGATGAGGAGTCAGAAATGAGAAGAGGGAGTAGTGATCTAGGGCTTTAGCTTAGTGGTCGTGTCCTACAGTCAGCGTGTGCTCTGATACCATCTTGTAGCGACCAGACCTCAAACGGTCCGATCTCTGTGCTTTAGTGTCATCCCTGGATCAGTAATGCTGACATGCACAATACTTGAAGGATTTATAACAGAGTAGCAATCACACACTTATTACAACGAGTGTCTCAAAAGAGAACTTATTACAAATAATATGGCTTAAGGCCATCTAATAAAGATAACAGCGGAAGGCTTGGAAGATAAGTGAGTCCATGAACTCCAACGGCATCACTGAGTATAGAACCACGACCTAAAGGCACCTTACTCGTCGTCTGAAAAGTCTGCAACATGAACGTTGCAGCCCGAAATGGGTCAGCACATGGAATATGCTGGCAATGTAACACATAGAGAGCAATGAAAGAATAAAGCTATACTACATGCATATATGGCTGGTGGAAAGCTCTATGATTACAATTTTTGCATCAAGCCAATTTTCCCTACTGCAAAGGAATAAATTTTTATTTAACTATCATGGTAGTTGTTAAACATTGAGAAGATAGACATCCTCTCAATCCCAATTAAACATCATCATTAAATCCCAACAAAATTAATTAGAGTAACATGATGAGATTCACATGATAATCCAAGTACTAGATACTCAAGACGTCCATAACCGGGGACACGGCTAACCATGATTAGTTTATACACTCTGCAGAGGTTTGCGCACTTTTACCCACAAGACTCGATCTCCTCCGTTGTATTTTCTCGCACTACATGATGTTTGAGAAACGGGAGACATAGTCTTTCAGAAGCGCTAGCACATTACGATCAGGTAAACAGTACCAACCTACATCCCCTACATCTGCTAGTCTACCACTGTAAGAGTTCGCACGACTTAGTCAACTATGCTAGAGCCCATAGTAGCCTGTGGCTGCACACAGAAGTTTCTAGTATGAATAATCTCATGATCCCTTTGAGCCTGGGTGGCGGTCCATAAATAAAAACAGGCAATCGTTGGAATACCCAGGTGCCTCAATCCACCCAGATGTGTATTAAAGTTGCCACCTTAAATAAACCGTTAATTAACAATCTCACATCTGTCATGGATACACTCACCCAATCCACGTCTACTAGCATAGCATGGCAATATAAGCAAACGTAGAAGTAACTCCCAGGGGTTTGATAATAAAGCAGGTAATAGGTACTACCTCATCTACTTCCCAAAACCCACATATTAATCAGATCCTAATCATGCAATTGTTTGAGGGTTGATCTAATGCAATAAAACTGGGTAGTAAAGAGGTATGATCAAAGTGTTACTTGCCTTGCTGATGATCCACGAAACCTAGAGATTCGAAGTAGCAAGCGGCGCACTCCGGGTACTCTATCGCAAACAAACATATAATAAGTACTCATCTAATACACGGGTAAAACTCAAATAAGAGATCTAACCAGAAAGTTCAACTTAAGAACTCTGGTTTGCAAAGAGAAACAAAACAAACAAAGAAACGAAAGGCAAACGGCGAAAGAAACAAACTTCGTTTACTAATCTGGATCTAAGTCAACTTTTACAGAAGCAAAATCTTGTTTGAGTAGGTTAAACGGAAAGAGGGTTTCGAGATGAAACTCGAGGCGCTTGAATTGCCTGATTCCGACAAATGATCGAAAAGTTATACTAGAACGAAAATCGGATCAGAAATCGCGATCAGAAAATAACCGCGGAAAAATCCGAGAAAAAGAAAAACTAACTAATAGATTAATGAATGAACGTTCGTTAACTGAAACTAAATGGCGAATTCATCCGTTAAAACGAACGAACGGGCGAACGCTCGCTAAATAAATAAACCAGAAAACAAAAATAAAACCAATCTAATTCTAAAAAAACAAATCTAGGATTTTCTAAAAAAACTGGATCGGTTTCT
>NC_041392.1:179130511-179146988 GCF_002162155.2 Triticum dicoccoides
GGCGGCGGCTGCTGCTACTATCGGCGGTGGGGCGGCTACCTCGGCTCGGCTCCGGCGGGGCTCCGGTGGGGTTCCGGTGCGGTGGCGGGGCGGCGTGGGGTGGCGAGGTTGCGGCGGCGGCGGCGGCGCAGACCGGCCTGGCTCGGCTAGGCCTTCGGCCTAATCGGGCGCGGAGATTTTTTTAAAATAATCCCGCCGAACTAAGAAAAATCCTAGAAAAATAAATAAAAATCTAAAAATGCCAAAACAAATTTTCACCGTCTAAATAAAATATTTAGAACAAGATGAACATTTTCTTGGCCCTAAAATGCCGTTTTGAAAAACATGCAATTTTTCCTAAATTCAAATAAAATAGCGAGAAAACTCCGAAATAAAATCTTACTTGATTTTTATTAAACCTTCAATATTTCTTTATTTTGGGAAGTCATTTTATTCCCTCTCTCATATTTTTATTATAGAAATAATTGAAGATAAAATAAATAAAATCAATGATCCTATTTCAAAATTTGAGAAAAACCCAAATATGAAAATAACGAAATCCCCAACTCTCTCCGTGGGTCCTTGAGTTGCATAGAATTTCTGGATCAGACCAAAAGCAAATAAAATATGATATGCAGTGATGTCCTGATGTATAACATTCCAAATTGAAAATTTGGGATGTTACAAAGTGGGTTTGGAGAGGTCATGACTTGATTTGAGGATCCCACTGTTTTGGAAGAGTGTCAACTTTGCATGCATGCGGATCATGAAGAGAGTATTTTATGTGATATTTATATTTTTGAATTTGATTATGATCCTACATGTAATTATTATGAGAGAGGAAAATATGGTTGTAGAAATTTTCATGTTACTAAATTACCTCTCGTTATGTTGAGATTGCTATTGTTTCTTTCTTCTTCCTTGCATATGCTAGATATGTCTTGCCTTGTTAATTTGTTTGCCTACAAAATGCCTATGCATAGGAAGTATGTTAGACTTAAATGTGTTTGTCACAAGTTTTATGATGCTCTGTTTATGCTTCAATTCCTATCTTTCATGTGAGCATCAATGAAATCTTTATGCCTAGCTAGGGGCATAAAACAATAGCGCTTGTTGGGAGGCAACCCAATGAATAAAATTTATTTTTTCTTTTCGATTTTTGTTCTTGAGTGTTAGCACAATTATGCTACTGTTATGATTGTGTTTTTTATGTTTTAATTAGTGTTTTTGCCAAGTAAAGCCTTTAGGATCTTCTTGGGTGATAGTTGTTTGATCTTGCTGAAAAAATAGAAACTTTTGGCTCGCGAAAATAATTTTCATTTTTAACCAGAGAGTGATAAAATACCCATTCCACTTGCAGTAGATCAATATACAAATTGCTCAGGACTTCCTTATTGTTTAGAACGTTTGGAGTTACAGAAGTATTCGAAATAGTCAGATTGCTATACACTGTTTTGTTTTGACTGATTCTATTTTCTTTGCGTTGTGTGCTTATTTTGATGGCTCTATGGTTTTCTTTGATGACTTTTTGCCATAGAAAAGTTGGAATACAGAAGATATAATGCAAGAACTAAATATGAATTGTTTTGATACAACACTTATAGTAGTGATTTACTTTCTTATACTAACGGATCTCATGAAGGTTTTGTTGAGTTTTGTGTGATTGAAGTTTTCAAGTTTTGGGTTATCTTATGATGGATGAAGGAATAAGGAGTAGAAGAGCCTAAGCTTGGGGATGCCCCGGCATCAAAAGCTATTATCCAAAAATGAGAAACCAACAAAGCTTGGGGATGCCCCCGAGTGGCATCCCCTCTTTCTTCTAACGACCATCGGTATTTTACTCAAAGCTATATTTTTATTTGTCATATACTATGTGTTTTGCTTGGAGCGTCTTATATGATGAGTCTTTTCTTGTTTTATTTTGTGTTTTAAGTCTTGATTCCTTGCTGGACACACCTATTTGGGAGAGCCAAAATCATGTCATAACTTGTTAGAATTGCTCTCTTTGCTTCACTTAAATCTTTTATGAGCTATGGACTTGCGCTAGTGCTTCACTTATATCTTTTTGAGCATGGTGTGCTTAGTATTTCTGAAGAAATGCTCTCTTGCTTCATTTAGATTTATTTGAGAGTTAGTAAAATTTTCAAGAAATTCTCTCTTGCTTCACTTAAATTAATTTGAGAGAAAGAAAGAAATATCATGCTCATGATCTTTACTTATATTTGTTTGAGCTTTTCAAAAGTAACATGTGAAAATTAGTCCCAAAGTGATAGATATCCAAGAAGGATATAATAAAAACTTTCATGAAGATCATTGGACAAAATAAACTTGATTATTAGTAATAGTTTTGAGGTATGATGATGTGATATGTGAGTCATCGTGATGAGTAATTATGCTTTAGTAAGAATATTGGTGTTAAGGTTTGTGATTCCCTATGCAAGCACGAAAGTCAATAGTCATGCAATGGAGTTATATCCTACTTGTGGTGCATTATTCGGTGTTAATTATGCTTAATGTTCGCTTATGAAATTATTCGTTTCTTGGTTGGTTGCTTCTCAATCTTTTGCTAGCCTTCATTCTGCATTAAGTATGATCACTACTTGTGCATCCAAAACCCTTTAAACCAGTTTTGCCACATGAGTCCACATATCTACCTATATGCGGTATTCTTTTGCTGTTATAAGAAAATTTGCATGTGCCATCTCTAATTTTCAAAATAAGATTCTCTTTTGTGTGTTCGTTTCGCTCGCGGTGCGGTGAGGGGTGGCTAATATTTTCCATGGAAAAAGGAATAAACTTTATTTCCTATTTGGGAACCGCCTATGATATATCTAAGCATGGAAAGTATTGGGAACTCTTAAGTCGTTTTCGTTGGTGGGATGGATACACCTCCCAAAATGTTTTTATCTCTAACTCTTCCTCTTTGAGCTTTGGCACATCTACAAATCCCTACTTCCCTCTGCATAGGGCCTTTCTTTACTTTATGCAATTTTTATTTTTGTATTTGAGTCTCCATCTTCTGTTATAAAAGCACCAACTAGGAGGCAATATGATCATACTTGACTATTGTGTGTAGCTAATACGTGAGTGTGTTTCATGAATGGATCAATGATTGAGCATGACGGACTAGGGATAACTTATTTTAGCATTGATATTTTGAAAGACATGGTTGCTTGTTGATATGCTTGAGTATTTAAATTATCATGTCAAAACTAGACTATTGCTTTGAACAATATAAAAGTCCAAATCTCCATGCTATAAAGAAAACAATATGATATGACATGTTAGGCAGCATTCCACATCAAAAATTTTGTTTTTATCACTTCCCTACTCGAGGACAAATAGGAGTTAAGCTTGGGGATGCTGATACGTCTCCAATTTATCTATAATTTTTGATTGGTCCATGTTGTTATATTATCAATCTTGGATGTTTTACAATCATTTTATAGTTATTTTATATCATTTTTTGGTACTAACCTATTGACATAGTGCCAAGTGCCAGTTGTTGTTTTTTACATCGCAGAAAATCAATATCAAACGGAGTCCAAATGCCATGAAACTTTACGGAGATCTTTTATGGACCAGAAGGAACATAATGGGCCCTGGCTGCGCCTGGGAGTGCTCCAAGGAGAGCACAACCCACCAAGCCATGCTAGGAGGCCCAGGCGCGCCCTGGTGGGTTTTGCCCACCTCGGGTGACCCTCGGACCGCCTCCTATAAATACCCCAATATTCCAGAAAACCTAGGGGAGTCGACGAAATATTCATCCAACAGCCGCAGAGTCCAGAACCACCAGATCCAATCTAGACACCATCTCGGATGGGGTTCACCACCTCCATTGGTGCCTCTCCGATGATGCATGAGTAGTTCTTTGTAGACCCTCCGGTCCGTAGTTAGTAGCTAGATGGCTTCCTCTCTCTCTCTTGATTCTCAATACAATGATCTCTTGGAGATCCATATGATGTAACTCTTTTTGCGGTGTGTTTGTTGGGATTGAGGAACTTTGAGTTTATGATCAGATCTATCTTTTTATATCCATGAAAGTATTTGAGTTTATTTGATCTCTTTTATGCATGATTGCTTATAGCCTCGTATTTCTTCTCCAATATTTGGCTTTTGTTTGGCGAACTTGATCTATTTATCTTGCAATGGGAAGAGGTGCTTTGTAGTGGGTTTGATCTTACGGTGCTTGATCCCAGTGACAGAAAGGGAACCGACACGTATGTATCATTGCTCCTAAGGACAAAACGATGGGAGTCTATCTCTACATAGATATATCTTGTCTACATCATGTCATCGTTCTTATTGCATTACTCTGTTTTTCCATGAACTTAATGCACTAGATGCATGCTGGATAGCGGTCGATGTGTGGAGTAATAGTAGTAGATGCAGGCATGAGTCGGTCTACTAATCTTGGACGTGATGCCTGTGTAATGATCATTGCCTGGATATCTTCATGAGTATTTGAAGTTTTATCAATTGCCCAACAATAATTTGTTCACCCACCATTTGCTATTTTTCTCGAGAGAAGCCACTAGTGAAACCTACGACCTTGGGGTCTCTTTCTCATATTATTTGCCTTTGCGATCTACTTTTTCCTTCCATTTATTTTCAGATATATTGAACCGAAAACCCAAAAATACCTTGCTGCAATTTATCCTTATTTATTTTATTTGGCGTTCAATCTATCAATCTACTACAAATTTATCTCATGTCCTCTTGCTTATCTTGAGGCGTCATACCCCAGAAGGGATTGACAACCCCTTTAACACGTTGGGTTGCGAGAAGTTGTTATTTGTGTGCAGGTGTTGTTTACGTTGTGTTGCTTGGTTCTCCTACTAGTTCAATAACCTTGGTTTCACATATGAGGGAAATACCTACCGCCGTTGTGCTGCATCATCCCTTCCTCTTTGGGGAAATACTGACGTAGCTTCAAGCAACATCAACCCTCCTCCCTCCGCTGTGCTCCTTCTCGTATAGATAGATTCAGTGTTCTGACTATTCCCTTGCTCTTCTTGTGCAGAAAAGGGAACGGCCAGCTTGGGCAAGCGCCAGAACAAGACCCACATGTTGTGCACCCTTTGCGACTGCCGCAGCTTCCACCTGCAGAAGATAACCTACTCCTTATGTAGCTACCTTGTCGCCCGCATCTGCAAGTGTAAGTCCCACTGCCATATCCCCTTCCACTATCTTCACATGCAATTTCGGTCCTTCGACCTAGCTGGCCTGTTTAGATGTGGTGCTTGGTTCTGGTATGTGGTTCCTGTGCGAGACCGTGATTGCTTTGGTTTCGATGTTGTGTTTGTAGCACCATCGTTATTGCGTTGAATCGCATGCTAGCGCTGGTGCACCTATGGCTTAATGTGCCATGATCTTTATCTGTGTAGGTTTTGTTTGATGATATGCTTAGATTATAATCATAAGCATGGTGGTTTGATGATGCTAAGGCCGGCTGTGAAATTGAACTGTCATTCATCTTACATGCTCTGTTAAACCCTGATATAGTTGCTGGAACTAGAGCTTAATATTCAGGTGTGTGTGTGTCGAGTAAAGTTGTGGTTTGTGCTGCTCCTTTGTAACGTGATGAAACAAGCACCTGTTGTGAGTGAGTGTTTGTCTGTTGCCAACTTACACTTTCACAGCCGCATTAAATAACAAGCTTGTTCGAGCAAAAAATTTAGCCTCCTCTTTTTTCTTCCGGGGTTTTTATAATCTTGTTTGGTAACTCTGGTGGTACATGTGTAGTCAATAATCAGTGCTACTGCTTAACACAAAATTTCTTTTACAAAGAATAAAAAAGATGAGCATTTCTCCAGCCAATGTCTGAAGTAGTTGCTGATGTGTAGTCATCGGCTGGACCTATGCATTTCTTTAAAAATTTCAATGATATTTGTTGCCTAAGAAAATAGCGAATTAGAGGCCTGATATTTCAATAGTTTGGAGGAGAAACCAAAGAATTCAGATTTGAGTGAGAAATCTATTCTGGTTTCAAATAGATAGGTTTTTTTGAACTATGCATAGATTTGTAACAATGAGCATAGGTGGTTATAGGTTGTTGTGATGATGTATATAAATATTAAGAAGTGATCATGCATGGTGGTATACCAGATACCATTGTTTTCACTGTTTTATCAACATGCCTTTGATGAATCTTCGGTTTATACATGTGAACTATACATTGTCAGCTACTGAGTACTTTATAGTTATTGAACAAACTCATACTGCTTAGTGTTGGTCATACGCAAGTAAACTGGATACCCACCAGACTGACTATTTTCCAAAGTTATAGTGATGCATGTTGTACTAAACTGCTAATGCTTAGCCAAGTTCCTTGTTTTTTGTTGATGGTAACTAAATATTGACATATTAGCTAATTGTGTACCTAAATATGACCCAGGTATAATGGATACAACATGATGCTTCTGCTGCAATAACTTGTTTTCTTGTTTACCGTCCCGGTACAATGGGAGCAAGTTCATCGTCCTCAATCCCTAGCTACTGCACGACTACCGGAGTGCATACTCCCTCCAGTTCCTGGAGCATCTGGACCTCTTATTGTAGTAGCTGGTATGCTTGATGCGTGTATCTCCGTCTCTTTACTATTTTGCTAGAACCATAAATCCTAATGCATGATGATCATGGTCTAGTTTGTTAGATATGTTCAGCTGGTGCTTAAAATCTGACATGCCTGGATTCTAAACAAACTCGTTCTTACAATTCTTTTCATTTCTATGATCAATTTAGTTAGAGTTGCACTATACTATATACCAAAAAATCCTAGCTAGTGAGAACATTTTAGTCACTCCATGAACACATACTATTTATGTACATGGCATTTGTTGTCAATTCGTGCTTATAAGTTATTGGATCCCTCATTGGCTACTGTTTGATGTTTTGTGCACATTCTTATTCTTATATGTTCATTCTTGTTTTATGCACGGGTGAAGTGCAAATCCAAGTCAAAAGTTGTGAAGCATATCAGCAAAGAGTAGCATATTATGTGTTGTAATTGTACGTACTAGTAGGCATATCTGGGTTGTAGTATACTGTAACGATTGTAATAGACTAAACTAGTGTTGTTTTGGACGAATTTCATTTTCTCTCTGGTCCATTCGAAATAATGGTTGTGTATGTGATTTGAATACCCATGAAATGGAAACTTGACAAGGGGGTCCAGGTTATAATGGTTGTTTGACAAATTTCAAAATTTCTGATGTGTGGGACCAATTTTGAGATAAGCATGACAAGTGGGACTAATCTTACTGGTGGGACCACCTGCAAAACAAAATGGCTGAAAACAGAAAATCAATATACTGTAAATGGCCGCATCCTAGAAAATAAAAGGCTGAATTCTTGGGCTAGGCCCATGTAGCTAGCGAAAATTAACAAGAAAAATAATATTAAACATGCTGAATTAGTGGGGTTGGCTCAAGTAAAGCATTGAATTGGACCAGGCTGATTCTAATCAACGAGCTTTTCATTTGGTCGCAGTTTTGCCACGTCAGCTTGCCACATTGGATATAATGTGGCCTGGGCATACTGCCAGCGACCAAAACAATTGGTCATAGAATCTATGACCTTTTATTTTGGTCGTAACCTTCTAAGACCATACCACAAAGAAGGTCGTTAAGTTTCATTAAAGATGACCAGCTTTTAACCAACTGTTTTTGGTCACAAAAAGGTCATAAATAAAAAACAATGACCATTCAGCGACCAATATTGATGGTCGCAAGTTAGCATATTTCTTGTAGTGCAGGTGAGCAAGGACAACCCGATGATGGAGGAGGTCTCTAATGACGATCGGGTGCCCCTCCTACACATGCGTAGTTCGATGTTGTCATGGCGGAAAAGCAGGTGGCTCTGCCTATGTTAGTATTCCGGAAGCTATAGGAGGACGAACACTACAACCTCTGGCTCCTCAACGAGCGCCGGCTCGCAAAGGGTCAAATTGTCGGCGATCGGGAGAACGACGATGTCATCGTGACCATGGTTACAGAGGATCCGAGCTTCGTCGATAAGCAGCAGGTGACACTACTAGGGAAAAGCCTAGCAGTAGCGCAGGTCAAATGCCTAGTAGTAGCGCGGGGCACCAACGCTACTAGTAAGGCGCTACAGCTAACATGTAGCAGTAGCGTTGTTTGTCCCGCGCTACTTCTATACCTACTTAGCAGTAGCGTTATCCAAACAAGCGCTACTGCTAAGTAGCTTAGCAGTAGCATTCATCCGTCCAGCGCTACTGCTAAATAACTATAGCGCTTGAGTGCGGCGCTACTGCTTCCTGCTAAACAATGCTACAAGTATATTTTCACATAATTTTTTTCTGCTACGTATTTGCGATGTTTTTGTACAGGTTTTATAATGTATCCTGATCATATCATAAACATGCAATATGCTCGTCATATCATACACATAATAGTCTCATCATATCATCCAATATAAATCATGTCGTCTCATCATAATCAAGATATAGCGATACAAGTTAGCTGACATGTCTCGAATACAAGAAACTGCATGGTCATCACATACACATGTTTCCTCATCTATATCTAAACAAAGATATAGAAGAGAAGAGCAATCACTATGAGCAAGAGGGCGATAATGTAGTAGTTTTTAAGGCATCGGTTCCGATCCCTATCTCGCAGTAGCGTCAAACTTAAGTAACTATCTTCCGCTTTGGCTCTGCTATCAAACCCTTTATGTTGCCACCCAAAAACCGGTGCACCTGGGCCTGACACTCCGGCCACTCATTGTACACTCCTGGAACCTGCCCTATGTACATGACGTAGCACTTCTTCGCCATAGATGATCTATATATGTACCTACATCGTCACATGAGTTGATAATATGAAACATATATAGTTGAGCAACAGAAAGAGACAGAGTTAGCAAAAATAGAAGCAACATATCATAAGCATAAATAACAAAGTTTATCGTGCCCAAACTGCCCTAACTAGAGTGATCTTTGCTAGTTGAGGAGGATGGTTTAATTACATCACAAAGTTTCGTTGTGCATAAATTCAAAGTTTTGTCATAGAGAAAGTAGTGACTAAACGGACACATTTTCATATATCGTCAATCACTAAAACATGTCGTGTCACCTTCCAAACCAGGGAGGAAGTCCCCGAGTGAAGTGAAAGGCTTCAGGTCGAGACGCTAAGCGGCTACACGTGGTTGGGCGTCTTCCCGCGACATTTGCCCTTCTTCCTCGGACATCCCTCTTTTTTCGAGGACCTCCTTCATGATTACTTGGGCAAGTTCATGTTGGATGTGATAGAACTCAGCTCAGAGTCGATGATCCGGGACATTTCCTAGTTTCTTTACCCATTCCAAAATATCGGCATCGCTAGATCTAGGTGCCATACGAAGGTTCTGGCAACCCCATCTGTACTCCAACATGTGGTGGAGGACATAAAATCCATCACTGAGAGTACCTCTCAGTTGCTAGATGCAGCAGAAGTCGGTCTTATGGCCGAAGTAGGGCGCGCGGTTCCTTGTCTTCTTGAGCGTGATCTCTCGACCTCGTTGGTCATTGCTTAAGATAGCACTGTCGAGAATAGACTTGATGTGGGTGTAATCCTTTTTCTTCATGTTCTTCGACGAGTCCAAGTAAAGAGCATGGGAGAATAGGGGGGGTAAAGGATGATGAGGACAGTGCGCCCGTCGCTGCGCAAAATAAGTACACCTCAAATTAGCCTCCACGCGTGCAAATGAATGATTGAAATTGTAAAAAGGATATCTGCGGATGACTTACATGGATGATAGGTCAGGAGAATCGTCTCCTTGTCCTTATTGCCAGCCATGAAATCGGCGATGTAGTTCCTCGCGTATTCATGGTGCTCTGGGCAGACTGCCAAGAAGCCCTCATGCATAAAGTATGGGCCAGCGACACAGGTATAAGGTATTTTCTCAATCCTGATGATGTAGTTCATGTACATGGAAAAAGGCGGACGGACGTAAAATTCAGCTTTGTCAAGTGAAAAATGTCGAAGATGTAATCAAATCGAAGGAAGAACTTTTTTGTGGGGAATGTCTGGACTTGTAACCTTTGCTATGGCACGTTAACCACATAGAGTGGGTATCCTGGATTTTTCGAGGTGATAAGGCTTTTCTCTCTCTGTAGCACATCATCATGAAGTCTCCTTAGATCCCCGTCTATGGCCTCTACCATTGCCTTAGGTAGGATCGGATCACCGGGGATATGGTATTTCCCCGCACCTTTGATAGGTATAGATTCTTCAACCCGAGGTTGTGGAGGTGGTTGGCTCATAGAAGCAGCTTTGCCATCATTTCGGCATTTCTTCGGCCTCTTCCTATGCTTCTTTGCTACGGGAAGTGAGCCTATCATACCATCCCTGACCATCGCCCCAAGTGTTGTCAGGATCAACAATAACGCACAACCCTCATGTTGTTGTTGTTGTTGGGTTGAGGCGGCATCTGGAGACTTCTTACAATCAGCCTTAAGACGTTCATCCTCCGGCAATTCAGGCATCAACTCATCACGCTCAAAACCTAAGTCATACTGCTGAGCCACCAATCCTCTATTGGCATAGCCGCCGGTATTGAGATACCGTTGAGGGTCATCATCCTCGTCCATGGCATCATGCATGGCTTCTTTGACGGAGGCGACGTCATCAGCCACTAACGGAGCCGCTTCCTCACGTCGTCCGCTATCGCCCTGCATGACAGGTGCCGCTAATTAGGTATGTGGGTTTTGGTGTTCATACCTTGTTGAGGCTGCTTGGTCGTGGGTGTGCTCCCGGACGCCTCCAGATGAAGTAGACTCTTCGACCACAACAAGACCCACTTCTTGCAATCGCCAAGTCGCCACGAGGTCTCGTCGTCATCTCCCCCTAGTGCTACCAGATGAGCCAAATTCTCGTGGCCTGGTTTGACACTAGCCACAGAAACCTTGAAGACGCCAGTGGGCAATCGACTAGTTGTGGAACAATTGATCCTTCGGCTTCACTATCGTCGCATTCCCACGTCCACCTTCTGGCCACTGATGGTGTACAGTATGGTGCACGTGGTTCCGTCAGCCCGCAAAGACATGTGTGTGACGTGAGACATCTGAAAGTGAAAGTTCAACTAATCCCAGGGTGGGTTTGGTAATTTATAACAACATATAACTCATTGAACTAATATCCATTCAAGTTTAACATTTCAAAAAGTTCAGTGAATGGCATGGCATGGACTGGAGATGTGGACCCCTCAAAATGATAAGGACACATATTGGCAAAATCTCAAGACTCTTCATTTCATTTTTAGTGATCCAAGATCACATAGAGTCCATAGGAAAGCCAATACTATTAAAATGGGATGAGGTGTTGCTTAATGGCTTTCTTTCGCAAATGCTTAGTGATATTGCTCCAAATCCCTCAACCACTTTCTCATTCCAAATATGTCAAAACCCTAAAATCCAACTCAACCCCACCGATTCTTTCTATCCGGCGCCACCGAGTTCATATGACATAGCCACTGCCAGAAACTCCAATAGTTCGGTAACACTGATACGAATCTCGATCTCACCGAGATGGCCTTGCCAATTCTCTGTTGCTTGTTGCAATTATTTTGGTCTCACCGAAATAGCGATCGGACGCACCAAGATGGCTTGACCAATTCTCTGTTGCTCTATTGCTTCACTTCGATCTCACCGAGTTGATGCAATCGGCACCACCGAGATGAGGTTTGTCCTAAGCCCTACCACACCGGTCCCACCGAGTTGTTCCAGTCAATCCCACCTAGATTCCCAATGTTCACATTTCGAACTAAATCGGTCTCACCGAGTTCGTCTATTCGGTCTCACCGAGTTGGGTCAAATGTGTGTAACGGTCGGATTTTGTGTGGAGGCTATATATACCCCTCCACCCCTTCTCCATTTGTGAGAGATCCATCAGAATGTGCCTAAACTTCCAACATACATTTTCTAAGAGAGAACCACCTACTCATGTGTTGAGATCAAGATATGTCAATCCTACCACAAGAATCTGGATTTCTAGCCTTCCCCAAGTTGCTTTCCACTCAAATCATCTTTCCACCATATCCAAATCTGTGAGAGAGAGTTGAGTGTTGGGGATACTATCATTTAAAGCACAAGAGCAAGGATTTCATCATCAACACAACATCTATTACCTTTTGGAGAGTGGTGTCTCCTAGATTGGTTAGGTGTCGCTAGGGAGCCTCCGATAAGTTGTGAAGTTGAACCAAGAAGTTTGTAAGGGCAAGGAGATCGCCTACTTCATGAAGATCTACCCTGGTGAGACAAGTCCTTCATGGGCGATGGCCATGGTGGGATAGACAAGGTTGCTTCTTCGTGGACCCTTCATTGGTGGAGCCCTCTGTGGACTCCTGCAACCGTTGCCCTTCGTGGGTTGAAGTCTCCATCAACTTGGATGTACGATAGCACCACCTATTGGAACCATGCCAAAAATCTTCGTGTCTCCATTGCGTTTGCACTCTCCAAACCGTTTCCTTTACCTTCATATGCAATGTTTTTACTTTTCGCTGCTATACTCTTAGAATTGCATGTGTAGGTTGATTGCTTGACTTGTGCTAATTGCCAAAATTTTCCCACAACTAAAGTTGGGAAATTGTCAGATTTTTATTTGGTCAAGTAGTCTAATCACCCCCTCTAGACCTACTTTCGATCCTACAAGTGGCATCAGAGCTTTTGTATCCATTTTCCTTGATTTCCATAGATTTGGTGATCATAGCCTTGGTTTCACAACCTAGGAGAGTATGGCATGTAGCAAGGGAAATTACCACCGTAGAGGTCCTTACTTTGATGGTACTAATTTTTCTAGTTGGAAGCATAAGATGAAAATGCATATTCTTGGTCATAACCCTGCCATTTGGGCTATTGTGCGTATTGGCTTGCAAGGTGATTTCTTCGAGGATGGAAAAGAACCGGATCGTGAAGCGTCCACAAAAGAAATGAAGATGTTGCAATACAATGCTCAAGCTTGCGATATTCTCTTCAATGGATTATGCCCTGAAGAATTCAACAAAATCAGCCACCTTCAGAATGCAAATGAAATTTGGGATACTTTGGTTGATATGCGTGAAGGTACCAAGTCTGTCAAGGAGTCCAAATTGGATGTGCTTTAAAGTCAACTTGACAAGTTCAAGATGAAGGATGGTGAAGGAGTCGCCGAGATGTACTCTAGGCTTGCTCTCATCACAAATGAGATTGCCGACTTAGGAAGCGAAGAGATGACCGACAAATTCATCATCAAAAAGGTCCTAAGAGCCTTGGATGGAAAATATGATACCGTGTGCACCTTGATCCAAATAATGCCCAATTACAAAGATCTCCAGCCCACAGAAGTTATCGATAGAATTGTTGTTCATGAGATGCCACTCGAGGATAAGGAAGAGCTCCAGAACAAGTCAAGTGGTGCTTACAAAGCTTCAAGTGATGCTCCTACAACATCAAGTGAGAAGCAAGTCTCCAGTCAAGATCCTATAATGACAAAATATATTCTAGTCGTGATCATAATTGCTACAATTGTGGAAGACCCGGACACTACCCCAATGAGTGTACGGCTCCCTACAGGAAAAGAGAAGATAGATTCACCAAAAAGGAGAAGTAGAAGAGATGAATCACCTCCAAGAGAGAGAAGGAGTAGATACGATCGTTATTAACGAAGACCCGCTCGTAGAAGCAAGGATTCAGAAAGGAAGGAAAAGTCATCGAAGTTCCTGATGTCTACTATGCAACTTTATTCTTGTAGACACATGTTGGGCCTCCAAGCGTAGAGTTTTGTAGGACAGTAGTAATTTTCCCTCAAGAGGATGACTTAAGGTTTACCAATCCATGAGAGATGTAGGATGAAGATGGTCTCTCTCAAACGACTTTGCAACCAAATACAAGAAATCTCTTGTGTCCCCAACACACCCAATACAATGGCAAATTGTATAGATGCACATGTTCGGTGAAGAGATGGTGATAAACAGTAATATTGATGGTAGAAATATATTTTTATAATCTGAATAAATAAAAACAACAAGGTAGCAAGTGATAAAAGTGAGCACAAACGGTATTGCAATGCTTGAAAATGAGGCCTAGGGTCCGTACTTTCGCTAGTGCAATCTCTCAACATTGCTAATATAATTGGATCATATAACAATCCCTCAAAGTGCAACGAAGAATCACTCCAAAGTTCCAATCTAGCGGAGAACATAAGACGGAATTGTTTGTAGGGTACGAAACCACCTCAAAGCTATTCTTTCCGATCAATCTATCCTAGAGTTCGTACTAAAATAACACCAATATATTCTTTCCGATCGATCTAACCAAGAGTTGTACTAGAATAACACCGAAGCAAATTCAGATTCATAATATTCAATCCAACACAAAGAACTTCAAGAGTTCCCCAAGATTTCTACCGGAGAAACAAAGACAAGAACGTGCATCAACCCCTATGCATAGATTACCCCAATGTCACCTCGGGAATCCGCGAGTTGAGTGCCAAAACATATATCAAGTGAATCAATATGATACCCCATTGTCACCACTAGTATTCAATTGCAAGACATATATCAAGTGTTCTCGAATCCATAAACGTATTCAATCCGATAACAACGAAATGTCAAAGGGAAAAACTCAATTCATCACAACAAGATAGAGAGGGGAAAACACCATATGATTTGACTATCTCAACAAAGCCCGTGGTACATCAAGATTGTGACATCTCAAGAACATGAGAGAGAGAGAGAGAGAGATTAAACACATAGCTACTGGTACAAACCCTCAGCCCCGAGGGTGGACTACTCCCTCCTCATCGTGGTGGCCGCCGGGATGATGAAGATGGCCACCGAAGATGATTCCCCCTCCGACAGGGTGCCGGAACGGGGTCTAGATTGGTTTTCGATGGCTACAGAGGCCTGCGGCGGTGGAACTTCTGATCTAGGTTAACTCCGAGGGTTTCTGAAATTTTTGGAAATTTATATGGTAAAGAGGGGGGAGGCCACCGAGGTGGGCACAACCCACCTTGGCGCGCCTGGGCCCCCAGGCGCACCTTGGTGGGTTGTGCCCCCCTCGGGGCACCCCCCAGGTGCTACTCTGGCCCATCCTGGGTGTTCTAGTCCATAAAAATTCTCCAAAAAGTTTCGCGGTGTTTGGACTCCGTTTGATATTGATTTTCTGTGATGTAAAAAACAAGCAGAAAACAACAACTGGCATTGGGGACTGGTTCAATAGCTTAGTCCCAAAAAATGATATAAAGTTGCTATAAAATGATTGTAAAACATCCAAGAATGATAATATAACAGCATGAGTACTTCATAAATTATAGATACATTGGAGACGTATCAGCATCCCAAGCTTAATTCCTACTCGTTCTCGAGTAGGTAAATGATAAAAGAAATAATTTATGAAGTGTGAATGCTAGCAAAGTGCACAAGTTTGATCAATGACAATTTCAATCACTTTTCCTAGCATCATAACAGCAATTCTTTCTCATAGAATTTCTCATGTTAAAGTAGCAACCAATTCACATGTTAAGGTTCAAACAATGAATTCTCTTGAAACTCGACAACCTATGTTCTCAGTCACCAAGCAATTGTAATTCAACTTATTCAACAGAGTCTAAGTAAGAGATCCACATACTCAACCATCATATAGTCTTCTATGATTGCTAACACTCACCGCATACACATGAGCGAAACGTTTCAACCGGACACATAGAAAGATAGGGGCTTATAATTTCGCCTCCCAATGCATTCACCTCAAGGGTGATGTCAACAATAATAACTCATGCTACCCATATCCAACTGGACATATGTTCCTAGATCTTTCCTCACCGCATGATACTTGCCAAAAGAGAAAAATAAAAAGGAATAGAGAGAAAAAATTTGACTCTTTGCATAAAAGTAAATACATAAAAGTAAAAGATAGGCCCTTCGCAGAGGGAAGCAGAGGTTTCCATGCGCTTATTTGTTTGTATGCTCAAACCCTTGGTGTAGAAGAACATCATGTTATATTCACGACAAAAAAGACACATCCATGACATTTTGGGCCGAATGGAAAAACTTTCTGTCATACATATGACACTTCTATGACGATAATTGTGACAAAACCCGATATCATCATAGGTGTGGTGGGCTCCTACTTCTATGCCAAAAAACCATGATAGAAAATGGGCTTTTCGTCCTAGGTGGGCCGGAGACGCAGCTGCATGACATTCTTTCGGCCGTCCATGACGGAAAAAACCGTGGTAGAAGCGAGGGGGAGGAAAATTTCGGGGAGTTCCCGGTTATGGTGGGAGGTCGGGGGCCGAGCGATGCGCGTTTCTCTCATACACGTACGCGCGTGTGTGCGAGGCGTTGGCTCTAACTGAACCCGAGCGAGGCTTTGGGCTCTAACTGAACCCGAGCGATTGCACTTCAGGCTACGCGTTACTGAACCTGAGCGATCGATCGATGGCTGTTAACTGAACCCGATCGAGCGATTCCTTCGCTACTGCTGCTAACTGAAGCCGATCGATGGGATGAACAGTGA